>NW_026716027.1:0-16278 GCF_029784015.1 Lycium ferocissimum
CGAGTACACGGGTTTTTTAAAAAGGGCCCAGGGACACTTTGATGGATAGGTGCGGGGGTTCGCCCCTTGGGACAATATGGATTTTCCACGGCCCCAAGCCCGTATTTTCAAAAATTTAGAAAAAGCCTACGGACGAAAGAAGTGAGCGTGGCACGATAGAGGGAATAACAAGGGCTGAATCTTCGAGGTTCAATCGGTGAGTGCTGAGAGGGCGAGGGCATAGACGGCGGTTTTCGAGGCATTCGAGGCCGTTATATGATTAGTGCGCCTCACGGCATTCGAGCCGAGATATTTTGATAGATCTGTTCGTCCCGGGAAGAGTCGAGCTTTTCGGGATCTCGGTTCGAGAGGTGATTTGGGTCGAGCGAGGCCACCGTACCACGATGTTCACGGTGTGGGAAGTTACATTGGGGTCGGTCTTGATTACGTTCGAGGTTTGCTATTCATGATGGTCGACCGAGGCCATATTATGCGTGATTGTCCCTCGGTTGGTGGCGGAAGGGTAGGACCCGAAGCCCTTCGGGGTCGGTGGCCGGATCTTCGGCATCATGCACATGGCACCGAGGTTCACGTGCCCGGTCGGCCATGGTAGAGGAGGAGAGTCCCCGAGTTCTAGCGGTCCCGGCACCATATTTATGCTTTGGGCGGGACGCCAAAATCTTGAGTCGTCTCGATGTGGTCACGGGTATATTATCGAGTATTTTCTCATGATGTATATGCTTTGATAGATCACGGCTCCCATATTGTCATATGTTACTCCGTATATTGCGGGTCGTTTAAAATCAAACGGGGAGTTGATTAAACCTTTTGAGGTGTCCACCCCGTTGGTGAATCGACGATAATTGTAGAGTATATAGAATTTATGTAATTGTGATTTGTGATCGTCGTACTATGATTGACTTGCATGAGTTAAAAATGGTGGATTTTGATGTTATCATGGGCATGGATTGGTTGGCTTCTTGCTACATACTATGTTGATTGTAGAATGAAAATGGTTAGAAAGCTTCCAGATTTCAGGGAGAACCGGTTTAGAATGGAAAGAAATACGGCGTCGCCAAAAGGTAGGTTTATTTCCTATCTAAAGGCATGGAAAATGATCACAAAAGGTTGCCCTTTATGTCTATTTCGGGTTCAAGATGTAGAATTTGAACGCCGTAGGCTTCCGGTCGATTCACAGTGAATGAATTTGGGATGTGTTCCGGAAGAGCTCCGAGCCTCCTCCGGCGGGGAGGGTGATTTTGCTATTGATGTGTTGCCGGACACCAAGCCTATATCTATTCCTCCTTATAGAATGGCTCATACAATTGAAAGATTTGAAGGAGCAATTGAAAGACTTGCTTGAGAAAGGCTTTATTCGGCCTGGTTCATCCCCGTGGGGAGCACCTGTATTGTTTGTCCTAAAGAAAGATGGCTCCTTGAGAATGTGCGACGGGGGCGAAAAGATTGACGACGAACTACTTTTCAACCGAATCTATTTTCGATGAACGAAAATGACTTCCAAAAATTAAACATGAGCAAGAACTTCCTCGAAACTCACGACTTAGCCGGGTTTTTGAGTGTTCTCTCACTCTTGCGGTTGTAAAAAAAACCCCATTAATGGTGTAGAAACCAATTTTTTGGTCTCTCAATTTCTTCAAATGAAAGGAAAGGGCTCCTCTTTATGGGAGGCAGTCCCAATTTTTGGACTTAAACGATGTGGTACAATTAAAAAAAGCCTTTGTAAATTGTTTAAAATTCAAATCTTACTGGAGAAGCTAAGCAAAAATCAATTGAAAATTAGAAGAAAAATGGACACATTACCGTTGAAGACAATGTTTTACCAGAAAAAGCTCATGGTGAGCTGGATCGTATGTTAGGATTAAGGGTTCGTTTGGTTCTTGCATTTTTCTCGAAAAATGAAAAACAAAAGAGAATTGGGGGTATTAAGTGGTTAATTCATTGAGACAATCTCAGTATTTTAACTTCATATGAACACGTCATTTCACTCGGTCATGATTATTCTTGAAGCCATTAAGGGGAGTTTTAACACCATAAAGCCAAAGCTCAAAACCAACAACAACAACTACAGCATCATTAAACTACTTGAATTAGAAAGAAAACATGACTAATTACTTGAACCAAACAGGACATTAATAACACTAAACTAAGCAGCATATCATATGCACTAACACTTAAACTGAGCAAAATAAAAATAAAAAAAGCAATAAAAATATAAATTGTTACCTTTTTTATGCGCAATCGATTCAATAATGAACTTGGAAACCTCTTGTTACACCTCGCATTTTCATACATTGAGTTTCACCGAATGCTAGTTGTCCTAGTCTTGGGAGGTAGGATAATTTTTTCGAGGCCATGAGGATAGATATGTCCATCTTGGGTACATAATGGAGTAAAACCATGTTTAGTAAGCTTCGGGAAGGTTTAAGACTTATCGTATCATCAGAGTTAAGTTTCGGCGAAAGTTTGATAAAGTGTCACATTATGGCGCAATATGTGGCGCAACATGCAAGCAACAAAGCACGCTTTGCGGAGATGCAGTTGTGCAGCAAAGTGTGACAGTGAATTTTGGTGATGTTGCGAGGCCTACGACATAACATGCGGCTAGCAAAGCGCTCTTTGCAACCTCACAACTTCGCATCATGTTGTGTCGCTCCAGAATTTTCTGGACTACTATAAATAGACAAAATTCTACCGTAAATCATATTCTCACCATTTTTGGACCAAGAAATCTCTAGAATCTCTCTCAACAAGCCTTCTTATGATGCAAGACCAAAATTAAGAACAAATCCAAGAGAAATCAAAGATTAAACACTAAGAATCAAGAGAATCAAGTGCAAAGAGGCTCACTAGGGGTTGTAGAAGTCAAGAAATCATTTGGGATTGGAGTTGGGGTTTTCTCGGGTGAAGTATCTTCATCCAAAGATCATTCCTACACAATCAAGGTGAGTTTTGTCACGACCGAACTACGAACCATGGTGTCCGGGGCTAACCATAGGAGCACCACTCATTCCGTTACCTATATGCTCTCGTTAGTAATACTTGCTCAGAAGTTCATGAAAATATATCACCATTTGAAACATAATTACTTCTATAAACATAAGCCCTTCGAAATAATATATATATATATATATATATATATATATATATATATATATATATATATATATATATATATATATACATACATATACATGAAGACCATGGGGCCATACTACCCGCGCATGCGTATCTGCGAACTACTGCTAGAGTATTAGACATATGGACGGGACAGGAACCCGTCGTGCCCAATCATGAATATATATACATATATGTACCAAAAGAATAATCAAGGGAACCTCCGGACAATGGAGTGCTCACACGTCAGCTACTAGCTCCTATAGATCGGCACCGTCCCCTTGCCTACTGTGGGCGTGAACACGGCGTCCGAAGAAAACGCGGACGTCGACAAACATTGTGCGAGTATGTAAGGCGGGGAATGAAATAAGCATAATAAGAATATCATAAGTCATGAGATGAGGATACAACTTTTGTGTACTCTTGTAATTATAGATACATTTCATATACATTCGTAAATACATAAACACATCCATGTACATTATCATAGCGTATGCCTTATCATGTCACATATACATCATCGTACTATACATGCGTCGTCGCATCAATCATACATCATCATGTCGTTAACCACGTCCGGGTAACCATCATATTTCGCCCACTAGTGGTGTCATGCCGACCTACAGGCTCGTGTGAAATCATAGCGACCGTAGTAGCGGTGACATGCCGACCGTAGGCACGGTGGAATCGTATACTGACCCCGCCTTAGCGGTGACATGCCGGCCAATTAGGTGCGGTGGAATCACGTCATCATCATATATCATGCATTTTGTCATCATACATCGTATATCATCATAGATTAAATGTATCATTCGTTTTATGAACACGTCATGGCATCTATCAGAATTCAATATCATTATACATATATCATCAATTTGTATATTAGAACTGGGAAGCAAGTATTGTCATGTCGGGGCGACGTAAGGTCGTGGACCCCCGACTTCATTATGGAGGTTCGTAAGCATACCCTTTCACTTGAAGGATCAAGCATAAGGTGAGTGTATACAATGATCAACATCAACGGGCTTCGTATAGCTTCATTAGCTTAATTGGAACATCATATCATAGGCTATAGCATCTCTAGACTTAAGCTTATCATTATCATTATCATAATCGTAGCATATCTCTTATCTCGTATGGCTATTCGTGAACAATGGCTCGTAGCCTTCTTGAAGATAGAACATTCGTAATAAAAAGAAATTCATGCCATAGGACTCATGCCTTAGAAGAAAGGGATTAGCCTCACATACCTTTATCGTTTAACTATTCTATCGCTTGCTCGTTCTCCTTGAATGCACTTGGTTATACCTTCAATGGAATTCGTGTCGTCATTAGATAAACAATCATGAAAATGTACCTACTAAAGCTAGAGAAATTTGGGCAGTATTTTCTTTGTTTATACTACTTTCCTCCATATTCCATATCAACTCCCAACATTCATAACAACAATCACAATATCGTAAACGATAGGCATCATCTAATTACGTTGGCCACAATTCATGATTTCACTACAATCTTCCATAATCACGACAAAAGTCAATCATTGCATTCTTCCATATCCAATACTTCTTTCATGCTCTAAATATCATTTATAACGTATTTATATCATCAACATGGCCATTTTCATGATTGACTCAACTACGTTTGTTCAATAATGACACTATCCTCATATTTGTGACCCATTTCCTATACTCTTTCACAATCCATGTGTTTCAACTTATAAATACTTCAAATAACATGAAAAGCTCATGAAACTCACCTTAGATGAAGAAGGAATAGGCCTTGATCGATGATACACTTTTTGCACAAAAACCCTCTTGTCTCTCTTGGGTTTCTTGATTTGAATGACTTTTGATGGAGTTTCTTTCACTTGATTCACTTGATTTCTTGTTTATGATCTTTGATTTCTATTGATTTCTCATAGATGGAGTTTTTGGAACACTCTATAGGTTTCTTGAAGTGTGGAGGTGGGAGATGAAATGGAAAAGAAGTCCCTTATATAAAATGAGTTCAGGCCCGACCAAGATATACGGATCAACATACGGTCCGTATTTTCTACGGAGCCGTATGTCCGGCCGTAGATCTGGTCCCGGTGAAGTATTGTATTCTCGGGCTGAATGAACGGTTGGACATACGGTCCATACTTTTTATACGGCTAGTAAGTCTGGCCGTAGGTTTGTCCAGTTTTCCGAGAGTTGTTTCGTCGACTCGTTTGATCTATGATCCTTATGGAACCTTCTTAACACTTGTTCCTCACTTCAATACCATTCTAAGGGATGTTATAACTCTTTCTCAAATGGTCATTAAGACATCATTAACTTAATACTCGTAAATCTTATCTATTACACTCGACATGCGACTCACTTCCCTTAACAACTTTCTTTCCTTAACTCGAATGTCTTTGGAAGTCTTAATTAGAATCATCAAATACTATTTCTTACTTGTCCAAAACTCGTATACATCATACCCCTCGCTCGTCTACTCACTGTACGCTAACGGGGAATTTTCCTTGGTGTAACATTCTCCCCCCCCCCCCTTTTGAAACATTCGTCCTCGAATGTTAAGTCGTCACGGTTTCTAGAAAATTTTTGCCAGAGTTTTCCCTGTAATATGGCACTACCATCCTATCACAACAACCCATAATATCATTGCCTCACAGGGCCACAACACGATAACAATATAAATTGGCCTCACACGACCCATACGCATAAAAGAAAAGCATACATACCTTATCATTTCGACGTCTCGTTATATATCTCTTCCAGGGGCTGAAATAAATGTGGATATGTGGATTTCATCTTCTCTTCTGCTTCCCAAGTCATCTCTTCCCGATTGTTATTTCGCCATAGGACTTTGGAAGCTATTTCCTTATTTCGAAGTCTTCGTACTTTCTGTCTAGTACGGCAATAGGCACCTCTTACAAAGCTAGCTTTTCGTGATGCGAACATCATCTATTGGCACAATCTTTGTAGGATCTCCAACACATTTGCGGAGCATTGAAACATGGAATCTTTGGATCAACTGGCTCAAGCTCTGAAGGCAATTCTAATTCATACGCTACTTGACCCACTTTGCGGATGATTTTGTAGGGTCCAATATATCGAGGACTCAACTTTCCTTTCTTACCGAATCTCATCACCTTTTCATCGGTGATACTTTTAAGAACACCCAATCATTAAATTGAAATTCTAAATCTACATGTGGTTGTCCGCATAAGATTTTTGGCGACTTTAGGCTGTCAATAATCGATCTCGGATCACCTTGACTTTTCTACCGCTTGTTGAATCAACTCGGGGCCTATTAACTGTACTTCTCCGACATCAAACCATCTAATTGGAGATCTACATTTCCTTCCATATAAAGCTTCATACGGAGCCATTTGGATACCGGAATGGTAGCTATTGTTGTATGCGAACTCGATTAGGGGTAAGTGGTCATCCCACCTACCAAAATCTAGTACACATGCTCGTAGCATATCCTCCAAGGTCTGTATAGTACGCTCGGCTTGTCCATCGGTTTGCGGATGAAACGCCGTGCTGAGCCTTACTTGAGTACCTAGACCCTCTTGAAAGGATTTCCAGAACTTAGGCGTGATTGTTGTGGTCCTCTGTCTGTGATGATAGATATTGGAATACCGTGAAGTCTCACAATTTCCTTAAGATATAACCTTGCATAATCTTCAGCTGAGTAGGTGGTTCTGACTGGGAGAAAATGAGCTACTTTTGTCAATCTATCCACAATCACCCATATTGAATCATACTTGCCTCGAGAGTGGGGCAATCCTACAATAAAATCCATGTTAATCACTTCCCATTTCCACGTAGGAATTTCCATTGCTTGCAACAGCCCCCCTGGCTTTTGATGTTCTACCTTCACTTGTTGGCAATTTGGACATTGGGCTACACATTTTGCTATGTCTCTTTTAATGCCATCCCACCAATACATCAATTTAAGATCATGATACATCTTTTTCGTTCCTGGATGAATAGAAAACCGGGAGTTATGAGCTTCTTCTAGAATTCGGCGGCATAATTACGCCACATCCGGAACACATAACCTATTATATGTACACCGAGAACCCCATCTGCGAGACTTCAAATGGTGACTTTTCTTTTGGAAACTTCACACCTTTATAATTCTTCAATTTGGGATCCTCGTATTGGCGCTCTTTTATTTCTGCGTCAAAGGACGGAACTGTGGGGTCATTAACACTAACTCCAGCGTCGCCTGAATCAATTATACGTACTCCAAGACTTGCTAATTGATGGAGCTCATGAATCATTTCTTTCTTCTCCAAAGGCACTCCACATAGGCTACCCATAGATCGGCGACTAAGCGCATCCCATTGCCGAGTCAAAGTATTATGTTATAGTATCATGTTCTATGTTAGAGACTTTGCAGACAGTGTCGTGGGTATAAGATGTCGGTTATGTAAGCGGCTATGTAAGCCGATGTGTTATTATGCATTGTATTATAAGTTCCATATGTTTCTATATGATACAGATTTTCTTTGGTTCGAGAAAGGTAAAAAGCATGTTATTTTTTGAGAAAACTTTCGTTATGTATTTATGTTACGATTTGAGAGCCAGCGTGATTATGAGTGTTATGTGAGTCAGCGGGTTCGCTCGCCCCTAAATAAGGGTCGGGTGCCCATCACACCCTAACAGAAATTCGGGTGTGACACGATTCTTATGGAACCTTCTTAACACTTGTTCCTCACTTCAATACCATTCTAAGGAACGTTATAACTTTTCCTCAAAGGTTCATTAAGACATCATTAACTTAATACTCGTAATTCTTATTCGTTACACTCGACTTGCGACTCACTTCCCTTAACAACTTTCTTTCCTTAACTCGAATGTCTTTGGAAGTCTTAATTAGGACCATCAAATACTATTTCTTACTTGTCCAAACCTCGTATACATCATACTCCTCGCTCGTCTACTCACTGTATGCTAATGGGGAATTTTCCGAGGTGTAACATTCTCCCCCCCTTTTGAAACATTCGTCCTCGAATGTTAAGTCGTCGGGGTTTCTAGAAAAATTTTGCCAGAGTTTCCCCTGTAATATGGCACTACCATCACATCACAACAACCCATAATATAATTGCCTCACAGGGCCACAACACAATAACAATATAAATTGACCTCACACGACCCATACGCATAGAAGAAAAGCATACATACCTTATCATTTCGACGTCTCGTTATAGATCTCTTCCAGGGGCTGAAATAAATGTGGATATGTGGATTTCATCTTCTCTTCCGCTTCCCAAGTCATCTCTTCCCGATTGTTATTTCGCCATAGGACTTTGACTGAAGCTATTTCCTTATTTCGAAGTCTTCGTACTTTCCTGTCTAGTACGGCAATAGGCACCTCTTACAAAGCTAGCTTTTCTGTGATCTGAACATCATCTATTGGCACAATCTTTGTAGGATCTCCAACACATTTGCGGAGCATTGAAACATGGAATCTTTGGATCAGCGGCTCAAGCTCGAAGGCAATTCTAATTCATACGCTACTTGACCCACTTTGCGGATGATTTTGTAGGTCCAATATATCGAGGACTCAACTTTCCTTTCTTACCGAATCTCATCACCCCTTTCATCGGTGATACTTTTAAGAACACCCAATCATTAAATTGAAATTCTAAATCTCGCCAGCAGATTGTCCACATGAGATTTTGGCGACTTTGGGCATGTCAATAATCGATCTCGGATCACCTTGACTTTTTCTACCGCTTGTTGAATCAACTAGGGACCTATTAACTGTACTTCTCCAACATCAAACCATCTAATTGGAGATCTACATTTCCTTCCATATAAAGCTTCATACGGAGCCATTTGGATACCGGAATGGTAGCTATTGTTGTATGCGAACTCGATTAGGGGTAAGTGGTCATCCCACCTACCACCAAAATCTAGTACACATGCTCGTAGCATATCCTCCAAGGTACGTATAGTACGCTCGGCTTGTCCATCGGTTTCGGATTAAATGCCGTCTTTGAGCCTTACCAGTACCTAGACCCTCTTGAAAGGATTTTCAGAACTTAGCCGTGTGTTGTGCTCCTCTGTCTGTGATGATAGATATTGGAATACCGTGAAGTCTCACAATTTCCTTAAGATATAACCTTGCATAATCTTGGTGAGTAGGTGGTTCTGATTGGGAGAAAATGAAATTTTGCTTTTGTCAATCTATTCACAATCACCCATATAGAATCATACTAGCCTTGAGAGCGGGGCAATCCTACAATAAAATCCATGTTAATCACTTGCCATTTCCACGTAGGAATTTCCATTGCTTGCAATAGCCCCACAGCTTTTGATGTTCTACCTTCACTTGTTGGCAATTTGGACATTGGGCTACACATTCTGCTATGTCTCTTTTCATTCCATCCCACCAATACATCAATTTAATATCATGATACATCTTTGTCTTTCCTGGATGAATAGAATACGGGAGTAATGAGCTTCTTCTAGAATTCGACGGCGTAATTTCCTGCCACATCCGGAACGCATAACCTATTACAGTACCTCGATCTCTGCGAGACTTCGAATGGTGAATTTTCTTTTGGAAACTTCACACCTTTATAATACTTTAATTTGGGATCCTCGTATTAACGCTCTTTTATTTCTGCGTCCAAGGACGGAACTGTGGGGTCATTAACACTAACTCCAAATCGCACGAATCAATTATGCGTACTCCAAGATTTGCTAATTGATGGAGCTCATGAATCATTTCTTTCTTCTCCAAAGACACTCCACATAGGCTACCCATAGATCGGCGACTAAGCGCATCCGCTACTATATTTGCCTTTCCGGGGTGGTATAAGATATTCACATCATAATCTTTCAGTAGTTCTAACCACCGTCGCTGTCGCAGATTTAACTCCTTTTGTTTGAAAATATATTGAAGACTCTTGTGATCTGTATAGATATCGACATGCACGCCATAAAAATAACATCTCCACATTTTCAAGGCATGAATAACTGCAGCCAATTCGAGATCATGAGTTGGGTAGTTCTTTTTATGTTTTCGCGATTGTCTTGAAGCATAAGCAATGACTTTACCGTGCTGCGTTCACACACACCTAGTCCAACACCGGAAGCATCACAATACAATACATAGCTATCCGGCCGCCCTTAAACTTTAGAGCGGGAAAGTGATGTATAAGTCGCGTTTGGGGAAAATGTTTCGTAAGTATCGAGTTAAAGATTATTTAGTAAGGTCTTGTGAATAAGTTATAAGGATGTTTAGATTGTTAATGAAGTGTTAAACAAGTGCTAAGAAGGTTCCATAAGGATTGGAGATCAAATGAATCGACGAGAGCAAGTTCGGGAGAAAAGTGGGTTATACGACCATTTATACGATCCGTATAATGGTCTGTATAATAGTTTCAGAATGTACCAATCTATGATGGACATATACGGTCACTTATACGGACCGTATAAAATTATACGGACCGTATAAGTGTCTGTATAAAGCCATTTCGGGTCAGATTTTTGCCAGTATATATATTCGACCCAAGTTCTTATTTTTCATTTCTCTAATTTCCTCCACACTTCTTGAAAGCTCTAGAATATTCTATACACCCTACTAACATAAATCCATGGCAATCAAAGATCAAACATCATTAATCCCGAGGAAATCAAGTGCAAGGATGCTCTCTAGGGTTCTAAAGGCAAAAGCCCTTCGGAATTGAAGTTGGGGTTTTCTCACATGGAGTATTTTCATCAAAGGATCAAAGGTGAGTTTCACATTTAATCCATGTTAATAAGAGTATTTGGTCGTTGACTAACTTGAATAAAGGAAAAGAGTAGAATATGAAGCTCAAAGGTGGAATTAATGGTATTCTTGGATAGTGACTTGACATGAATCATAGTTCTTGATCTGCCATGAGCATGATCTTGTGATGAATGCTATAAATAATGTCGAAGAAGCATTATATGTGAACGAATATGGTGGTACGCCATGGTTATGGTTATGAATGACATTGGAAGGGCATTTTAGGAATCAAATAATGTTTAACTTGAAGAAGTTTATTGATTATGATGTCTTGGGTGTTGTTAATGATATTTGGGAGTTGTTGATTAAATGGAGAAAGTTGTAGGAATAAATGAAATGCTGCCCAATTTTGGTTAGCCTTTTAGTCGCTTTAGTCGATTTAAGCATATTCTCGATGAGCTAATTTTTGTACAGTTCTCTTGAATGCAGAATCGCGAGCTTGGAAGGAGAACTCTTAGTCATTAAGAAAACGTAAAGGTATGTGAGGCTAGTCCCCTTCTTTTAAAGGTATGACTCTTATATTGTGATTCCTTCTCTATATTTCCATGACCTTCTTACACTCTAAAAGAGGAAAGTTAATGATTTTTAAGAGCTTCTTATGAAATAGAGATGAGATATGTTCCATGATAATGATTATGATAATGATGCTATGATGAGTTCGATATTCTTATTTTTTGATTTCGTGAATGTTGCTTCTTGTTGTTAGTCTCACCTCTTGTTTTTAGTTCCTTCATGTGAGACATGATGATCATGATTATTCCATAACATAATCGGAGGTTCGACCTTACATCACTCCGATAGATAGATATATTTTATTTGAGCTCCCGTACAAGCATTGGCTTATGTATATGTAAGATTACACCGCGCCTATACGGTCGGGCGACATCGCTAAGGTAAGCGGCTTATGGATGATTACACCGTCTCTATATGGCACGGGCGGCACCACGGTTTAGTGGGTGGTGTGAGATGACCCTATCACGGACGCGGGCTAGTGATGACATATGACTCAAACAGCTTACTCATATCTATATATATGTGTTATAATCTGGTTTTAAAGGTAAAAGTGAGCATGCATGATTCCGCCTCAAGAGGCAAGCAGTTGCAGTTATCTGTTCTTCTTATTCTTTCTATATTTTCTTATTATGTTACCATATATGACTTGCTTACTCGGTACATTGTTCGTACCGACGTCCTTTTCTTTATGGACGTTATGCCCGTACCACGGAGGTAGATAGGGAGATGGTGCAGACGCTTAGGTCGATTGTACAGGAGCACCCCACTACTCTAGAGGTGCAACCTATTGGTATATTCTTTTGTGTACATACTTGGACATGGCGGTGTCCTGTCCCGTCCTTATGACTCCAGTATTCGGTTAGAGGCTACCTTAGATACTTATGTGTGGGTAGTAGATGTCGTGATTATTACGGTGTAAATTCGTATATCATTTTTGATAGCCTCGCGGCTTATGTGCACAAAGGTAGATGTATTTTTGGGAATGATGATGATTGTATTATGACAAGTTAAATGCTTGAGAGTAATGTATATTTAGGAAGAGTTTGATGACAAGTATGACGGGGTGGTGCTCTGGTAGTAGCGCCCGATCTGCCATGGCCCCTAGTTTGGTCGTGATAGTAATTTAATTTGAGTCATGTTTCTTAGTAAGAGATGAGTATATTCTTTTGTGTATAGATTTCGGGGCATGGCGGGGTCCTTTCCTATCCTTAGATCTTCGCAGATTTCCCAGTTGGGAGGCTCGTAGATACATATGTGTGGGTAGTAGATGGTGGGGTGATCTCTTAGTGTGTTGCTCCGTTTATCATTTTCAGAATCGTGTTTCCGTTTATGCACATGTAGGTTTTGGGAGATATTCAAAGATCATTTCTTGATAAATTTGTGTTGGATAGTGGTGTATGTTCAAAGTTGAGTTTGATGATAAGTCCGACAAAGGGTGCCTTGCATGCTAGCTCCGGTACCCATCATGGCCCTCTAGTTGGGTCGTGACACCTCTTGTGCTCCCAATCCAAGCTCGACCACGTTAAACAAAGGAAATCAAATTTTAAACTAAGAAACCCAACCTTTAAAGTTAAGTAAAAAATTTAAATCAAACCCTAATCTTGGAGTATAAATCCTCGAAATATGGGTTTATAGGTGTATTTCGTCTCTATCCGAATCTTTAAAATTAAAATTCAAGTTCTATATATAGAATCCCAAAAAATGAAAGAAAAACCCCAATCTGATGTGGGACCTGCTTTGATTTTTTGTAAATTTTCACTTGTTTTCAAAATGAACGAACAAGATGTAATGACCCGTTTCGACGTTATAGTGTTTTCGGTATTTTCGCCTATTTTCGAGCATCGATTAGCTCTTTTGACCCGAGGTGACCGGCTCGGCACACGGCAAGCGGGGTCAGGGACCGGATTCAAGCAACTTTTATGACATATAGGCTTAAAGTAAAGCATAGTTGACCCAAAAATGACTTTTTCGGCAAACGAACCTTTTTTGAAATCTGGCCGATTCCGAGAGGTCCGGATGGTCGTTGTAACTTTTGCGTGCATTTTGTTCGATTCCCAATGCACTTGGATGCATTTCGAGACTTAGGTTTGGAATTTGAAATTAAGGCATCAAGGTTTGACGTGGTCAACGAGGCCTCCGTTGGGGATTTTGAGGCCACGGGCGCATTCGTAGCACGTTTTTGTGTAAGTCTATGTGTATGGTACGCGGAGGTATGGCCCTGGGAACTACCGTAAAATCGGATCGAATTGTGGAGTTTGGGAAGTTTTCTGGTATCTGGTGCCCGCTTTGGCGGCATCAGCACAGTGGCAGCGGTACCGCTGGGGTGGTAACCCTGCCGCTGATGCGGTCCAAGTGTTTTGGGCGTGACTACTGAAGCGGTCAGGTGACGGCTGAGGCGATGCCGTTGGGGCGGTCCCGCACCACCGAGGGAGGCGACGGCGCTAGTGACTAATAAAGTATTAAAGCCTCTTAGACCCTCATTATGTCCCATTTCGATATTTGAGCCGAGGGAGTCAGTTTCATAGGATATTTGAGAGAGTCTTGGAGGTAAACCATTCTTATTTCTTTTCACTCTTCTTTAACCATAATCATGTGCTAGATTTCCCTTTCCTTAATAAACCCATGGTATGGGAGTTGAAAAAGGGTTTCAAATAACATTGTCCCTAGGCTTATTAATGATAAAGGGGTGATGTTTATGTTAGATATTGACTAATCTAAGCTTATTAATTATTTATCTTCCACTTTTAGCGTTGAATTTCGAAATCAAAGACTCGTGGTTTATACCCAATTTGGGATTTTGCTTCGAAATCGCAAATTAGGCTAATCCTCTAGTTAAATCAACAATTAGTTGTCGGGTTATGATCACCTACCACTTAATTTGGTATTTTGCTTCCAAATTTCTGCTTTGACCCTCAGGGCCCATTTTTCTAATTTCTAGAGTTAGAATTGACTTAATTTGAATAATAGCAATATTAGTATCATTCTTCATGATTTCTAATATAGAATCTCGATTGCGTTAGACTACTTTGGCTCCGAGGTTCACTACAAAGGCAAGGCAAATGAGTGAGTGGTTGGTGTTGGTTCAGCCATTCGTAGGTTATGGCTTACCTTTTGTTAGACTTCGTATAGCGAACCACATATTTAGATTATATTGCCGGACACAAAGACGTGAACCTTCAAGTATGAAGTCGGCTGGATATTGTCTTAGGTCGGGCCCCGATGTGTGTTGGGACTAGCTATCTATTATGTACTTTAATTGTTCTATTGTGCCGGTTTGATGCTATGAGTAATTGATAGATATTGGAATCTTTTTATCGTCTTGGTCGGCATAAAATTGACATAACCGAAGTGATCGGGTATTTGTACTGACGGTTGTCATGCATCCACTATTGGTACTTGTGATTTGGTTATATTATTGGCATACCCACTATTGGTAATTGTGATTCGGTTATATCATTGGTATACCCACTGTTGGTATTTGTGATTCGGATATATTAATGCATGAATCACATCAATAGTGATGCTTAATATCACAAGTACCAACATTGTTGAGATATTGATGACATGTGATGAAATACTTAACAGCGAGGCTCGCTCACTCGAGTGATGTGAGATGGCCGATGTTCGATGTTCATCTCGGAATCGTTGATTAAGTGAAAGTGATATTGATGAAACTCTTTTTTACTTAAGTGATGTGAGATGGCCGATGTTCGATGATCAATTCCGGAATCGTTGTTGCATGGTCGATATCCGATGCTAGTTCCGGAATCGTTGTTAGCGTACGGACTCGTGTGTCCTCCAGGTGCTGCAAGGAGATCCCCCGTGGTTAAAGATTCGGGTCCCATCTGTGTGTTGGGCAAAGATCCGGACAAGTGGCACTTAGACTTCACGAGTCACACTAGGTTGTGCCACCGGGACGTCGATATTTCCGTCCGGGTATACGTGTACACCGTATTTGAATGGCATTGCATTACACTCATACCATTACCGCATTGCATCGTATTATGACTTCGATTGTGATGTTTGGTGTTGTATTATTGTTATATCCTGTATTTGGTACATTAGGACAATCCGGATTAACTATGATAAGTTAGGGACAAACCATTCCGGGATGCAAAGTCGGTACTTTTGACCTTCGATTTGTCTCCGAGGACATAATTTGTTATGAATTGTTGGTACGGGACATTTTGGAAAATTTGGGGGGTTAAAAGTGAAATATGGGAAAGTTGGCAATTATTGAAAACAGCCATGTCGGCCATGTGATTCTGGAAGTGGGCCCACACATTTTGTGGCCACACTTAATTGGTCCAACCCATGTGGGCTATGGACACTTGGATGGTTCATCTAGGGACATAAAAGATGATCACTAAGTCATCTTTCTTCACTTTCTACACTTAGAAAAAAAAACAAGACCTTGAAGAACAACAACAAAGGCCATTCGGCCAAGCCCCTTAAAAATTGAAGTCCATATGGAGCCATCACAAAAATATTTCTTTGATGCAAATCCACTTATTGAAGGTCCCTAAGTAGCGTGGAAGTGTTGTTTGGGTCATCAAACCATCCGTTGTGTAGATCGCAAACCCTAGCCAAGTTGTGAAGAAGAGAGGAAAAGGTAAGGATTCATCTTGTTTTTCATTGTTACACCCCGGATAAATTTTCATTCATGCGTGGAATCGAATAAATGAAGGGAAAGGATTACGGGTATCGAATCGGCTTAAGTGTTCAATTAGTTTCGAGAAGGACCACGTACCCATATATGGACTTAGACCATTCGTCAACAGTAGCTCCGAAGCAAAGGATCGCCCGTCACGAGATGCGGCACCATATGCGACTCGCATGTTGAAAGCGAACCGGGGGCAGCCTCCA
>NW_026716028.1:0-18698 GCF_029784015.1 Lycium ferocissimum
TTTGGGGAAAAGAGTCCAAAAATTTTAAACGACCAAACGGGCCATTCTATTAGATACCAATCAAACAATCACTAGTCCTTGAGCGACAAGGGAAAGGATGAAGAAAATGGGTACCTGAACTGTCGAACAACTGAGGATGTCTAATCCGCATATCTGCCTCAGTCTCCCAAGTGGCCTCCTCAACCGGACGGTGCTTCCACTACACCTTGATTGAAGCAATATCATTGGACCTCAACTTCCTAACCTCGCTTCGTCCAAAATTGCCACGGCTCTTCCTCGAATGTCGATTCTAATAAAAAACCGAGTCCCATTGGATGATGTAGACCCATCGAATGGTACTTCTTCAACATAGAGACATGGAACATCGGATGGATACGATAAACCCCGTGGAAAAGCCAAAATTTCATAAGCCACCTAACCTAACCCTCTCTCTGAGATCTCAAATGGCCCGATATACCTCGGACTCAACTTGCCTTTCTTTCCAAATCTCATCACCCCTCTCAAGGGTGAAACCTTCAACAGAACCTGATCACCTGCTATGAAATCCATATCATGAACCTTCTGGTCCGCATACTCTTTTTGTCTACTCTGAGCCGCAAGGAGCTTCTCCTGAATCAACTACACCTTGCCCAAAGACTCTCTCAATAAATCAGTACCCCAAGGTTTCACCTCATACACATCGAACCACTCAGTTGGAGAACGTCATCTCCTACCATACAAAGCCTCAAACGGTTCCATATCAATACTCGAGTGATAACTATTGTTGTACGCAAACTCCGCCAACTGTAAGAACTGGTCCCAATGACCACCAAATCCATCACGCAAGCTCTCAACATATCCTCAACCACCAAAATAGTCCTCTCGAACTGACCATCTGTTTACGGGTGGAACGGAGTGCAAAGATCTAACTGAGTTCCCATTTCCTTTTGCAAAGTCCTCCAGAAATGAGAAGTAAACCGAGTGCCTCAGTCTGAAATGATCGAAATGGGCACTCCATGCAATTGAGCAATCTCTCTAATGTAGATCCTTGCCTACTTCTCTGAATTGTAGATAATCTGAACCGAAATGAAGTGCGCGGATTTTGTCAATCTATCCAGAATAACCCAAATAGCATCCTCTTCCACTTCCTCTCGAGAAGGGCATCCTCTGAGTCATACCACCCAATCTCTGGTGCTCACAATGTTGACACCTAATTTTCACCTCATAAAACGCATATTTAATTTTTAAATTTCCCGAGTCCTAGACAGAGTAAGGATGCCCTTAAAAAATTAAAAATTAAAAAATTCCAAGGAAATTGCAAAACTTGACATTTAATTATTATTTTCATAAAAATTAACAATTACAAGAAATTACGAGTTATTTACTTTCACAAACGTGATTTGAAAAGAAGATACATATCCCGCTCCGTCTAACCTGAAAAAATTGTTAATTAAAACTGACGTATGAATTACGGCTCATTTTGACTGTATTTTTTCACATTTTTAAATATTGCTCAGAAGTATATCAATATTGGGATCGTTTTGAAGCTTGTATTTTGAAATGACGTATTATAATTTTTATTTCGTTAAAATATTATTTTACGAGGGGCGTATTAGACTAATTAACCTAAAACTATATAAAAACTATCCTACATTTTTATAAAAAAATAAGAAGGGGATTTTATCCATTTGTACCTTTGTTGGTACTATTATAAGGTCTTTCTGGGGTGTGTGGGGGGGAGGGGGGGGGGGGGGGGAGAGTACGGCAAGTGGCCTATTTTTGTCCATAAAATTTTAAATGCTTTGTTGGATGATTTTGAAAATCTGAATAAGGATTTTGGGGGTAAAAGTACGACCAAATAGCCTATTTTTATCCATAGAATTCTAAATGCTTAGTAGGATGATTCTTGAAAATTTGAATAAGGATTTTTGGGGGGAAAAGTACGGCCAAGTGGCCTATTTTTGTCAATAGAATTCTAATTGTTTAGTTGGATGATTTTTGAAAAATTGAATAAGGATTTTGGGGGGAAAAGCTATGGCCACATGGCCTATTTTTGTCCATGAAATTCTAAATTGGCTTGCCTACAAATGGGATGGACATTAAGAAAGGGGGAAATTTTTTTGGCCCGGGGGGGGGGACATTTTTTAGAGAAAAAAAGGGGAGGAATAATATTTTTTCTTTTTGGGAGAGAGAGAGAGAGAGAGAGAGAGAGAGAGAGAGAGAGAGAGAGAGAGAGAATGAAAAAGAAAAAGAAAAAAGAAAGAGTTTAAATTTGGCATCCTAAAAGATAAAGTTTGATTTATATATTCAAAGCTTAGCAACAAAAGATACAACAACAACAAATGTCGGTATAATCCCACCATGTGGGGTACGGGGGAGGGTAAGTGTACGTTGACCTAACCCCCACCTTGAGTTAGAGGGAAATTTGTTTCCGAAAAGACCCTCGGCTCGAGAGAGAAAAAGAGAGAAAAACAAGGAAAACAAGACAAAAGGTCGATAGGGCTAACATACCGAAAACAATATGAAAACAAGGAATAAACAAAAGCGAGAAAGTCATTGAAGAACAGTCCGGAAAGAAAGGAGCATTAACTACTATAGATAAATAAGATAAACAAAGTACACGGCCCAACACATATAAGCGATCAAATGCAGAAATCAAATGGCAATAAACAAATGAGCAAAACTACAACTCCTATGGTGAAAGGATAAGCCACCTAGCCTTCTATCCTAATCTGAGTCCTCCACAGCCTCCTATCTAAGGTCATGTCCTCGGTGGCTGAAGGTCGTGCCATATCTGTCTAATCACCTCTCCCCAATACTTCTTCGGCCTCTCTTTACTCTCCGAAACCGTCCATAGCCAACCTCTCACACCTCCGCACTGAGCATGACCTGTGTCTCTCTCTTCACATGCCCAAACCATCTCAACCTCGCTTCCCGCATCTTGTCCTCCACCGATGCCACTCCCCCTTGTTTCGGATATCTTCATTCCTAATTCTATCCCTCTAGTGTGCCCACACATCCACCGTAAATAGCATTCGCATTTTCGCGACTTTCATCTTCCTCGAACGTGACATCTCTTGGTGACCAACACTGCAACTCCGTACAATAAAGTCGGTCTAACCACTACTTTGTAGAACTTGCCTTTAAGTTTTGGTGGTACTTTCTTATCACACAGCACTTCGGAGGCGAGCCTCCATTTCATCCACCCTACACCAGTACAATGTGAAACATCGTCGTCGATATCCTCCACCGATGCCACTCCCACCTTGTCTCGGATATTTTCATTCCTAATTCTATCCCTCCTAGTGTGGCCACACATCCACCGTAGCATTTGCATTTCCCGACTTTCATCTTCGAACGTGACATCTCTTGGCCAACCAACACTCCGCTCCGTACAATAAAGTCGGTCTAACCACCCAACTTTTGTAGAACTTGCCTTTAAGTTTTGGTGGCACTTTCTTATCACGCATACTCGGGAGGCGAGCCTCCATTTCATCCACCCTGTACCAATACGATGTGAAACATCATCGTTGATATCCCCATCTCCCGACGATGTTTCACATCGTATTGGTGCAGGGTGGATGAAATGGAGGCTCCTCCGGAGGCCGTGTGATAAGAAAGTGCCACCAAAACTTAAAGGCAAGTTCTACAAAGTGGTGGTTCACATCAAGTACGTGAATGCTACGTGATGTAATGGGCACACTAGGAGTGGGATAGAATAGGAATGAAGATATCCGAGACAAGGTGATAGCAACAAAAGATATAAATATAAGATATACATATAGAAAAAGAAAAAAAGAATTTAAAAGAAAAAGGGGTTTAAAGATTTGTGAAGTGTTTGGTGCTTGAAGTAGATTGAACCAATCCTCATTTTGATCTTTAGGTTGCCCCATCAAAAGATAACCTCTCATTCTATCCTTTATTTCATTTCTAGTTATGATTATATATTTATTATGATACTTGTGTTAGTTAAAAATAATTCTTTGCTAGCTTAGTCCTGCTTGATGATTAAGTGGATATTATGTGAATTTGATACCATTTGAAAAAATGAAAATAAATTAGAAGTTTGATTTAGACAATGTTAAGTGATTTTAGGTTAGTAAAATTAATATCCTTTATTTCATTTCTAGTTAGGATTATATATTTATTATGATACTTGTGTTAGTAAAAAATAATTTTTTGCTAGCTTAGTCCTGCTTGATGATTAAGTGGATATTATGTGAATTTGATACCATTTGAAAAAATGAAAATAAATTAGAAGTTTGATTTAGACACTGTTAAGTAATTTTAGGTTAGTTAAATTGATAAAAATAAGAAAAAATTTCATCCTTTATTTCATTTTAAGTTATGATTATATATTGTTTGTGATGCTTGTGTAGTTGAAAAGGATTAGGTGCTAGCCTAACTTTGTTTACATGATTAAGTGAGTATCCTATGGATTTATTACTATTTGAAAAAAATGAAAATAAATTAGAAGTTTGATTTAGACAATATTAAGTGATTTTAGGTTAGTTAAATCGATAAAAATAAAAAAAAGAGATTCCATCCCTTATTTCGTTTTAAGTTATGATTATATGTTATTAGGGATTAGGTGCTAGCTTAACTTTGTTTACATGATTAAGTGAGTATCCTATGGATTTATTACTATTTGAAAAAATGAAAATAAATTAGAAGTTTGATTTAGACAATATTAAGTGATTTTAGGTTAGTTAAATCGATAAAAATAAGAAAAAGAGATTCCATCCCTTATTTCGTTTTAAGTTATGATTATATGTTATTTATGATGCTCGTATAGTTGAAAGGGATTAAGTGTTAGCTTAACTTTATTTATATGATTAAGTGAGTATCCTATGAATTTATTACTATTTGAAAAAATGAAAATAAATTAGAAGTTTGATTTAGACAATGTTAAGTTATTTTAGGTTAGTTAAATCGATAAAAAATAAGAAAAAGAGATTCCATCCCTTATTTCATTTTAAGTTATGATTATATGTTATTTATTATGCTTGTGTAATTGAAAAGGACTATGTGCTAGCCTAACTTTGTTTATATGATTAAGTGAGTATCCTATGGATTTATTACTATTTTTGACAATGTTAAGTGATTTTAGGTTAATTAAAATTGATAAAAATAAGAAAAATAGTAGCTTAAGTTAGAATTTTGACATTGTGTTGATAGGTTTAGTGTGATTTATTCATTCTTGTTAGCTTTTGATATATTAAAAAAAAAAAAAAAACCTTAGTTCTTGTGAGTTTGTTACTAATTCATAGCAACTATTGGGCCTTTTGCATAAATTGTCCTTTTATTTATAAGTATGATAATTATGGGCTTGGTTTAAAAGCATTATAATTCATTTTTTTTTGGATTTGTAAATTAAATAATTGACCTCGGCTTATTACTAATGTTTTGTACACCTATCTTTTGTGACCTCCGAAATTTGTTGGTCGATCTTTCAAGGCCTACTAACATTTTGTAGATTGAGTCAACCCCTATCATGGAAGGACTAAGGCATTGGAGTATAATTTGGAGCGGAAATATTTATTTATGCATTTTCTATTGGGCTTGGTCGGCCCAATTCCTTACTCTTTATATTATTTACTTGATTATATAGATGTATGTTTGTATATAAATTGGAACTCTGAATGAGATTATCACGCCTAAGAGTTGCTAAAATTGATTTTCAAAATTTATAAATAAAAATAAAAAATCGTTTAGGCAAATTTAGGATGCGGATGATTTTGAGAATTTTGGATACCTTTGATATGATTTTAAACTAATAGGCAAACTTTAGGACTATTATGATTGATTTGAAACTTGAGTTCGAAAAGATGTTTTGTAAACTTGGATTATCATTTTGGGTGAACTGTTTGACTATTAAAAAGGCTAATGAGTTAACTTTGAGACTTTTTGTAAAGATTAAAACCAGAATTGGATAAAAGTTCTAAAAATATGGCTAACCTATGGAGTATATTAGTATGCCTCGTAAAAACTATTTTCCATACTTAAAAAACATTTTTTCTAAATTTTTTTTCTAAACTCGGGTGGGCTTACGTAGCGTTCTACTTGGGTTAACGCCTTCGGATTTTAACTTATATTTTCTACCCCGAAATTCAAAAAACGTCCAATTTTAGTTAAAATTTTACCATTTTTCATTTCTTGAAAAGGAGTGTTTTTGGCATGAATGACTAATTTCTATTTGCGGAAATATGAAACAAAAACTGTTTTTATCACAAGGAATTTATATCCACAAAGGCATACTATTAGAACCTGTAGGTCAATCGTGTTTTACGGATCCTTAATACCGGGTTGCTTAACACCTTCCACAGGGGATCACAGAACCTTACCATACTTTGGTTAGATTAGGATTCTTTTAAAATTTAATCGTTTTGAATGAACCCTTTTCGAATTGGTTTTCCTAATTTCCTAATTATTAGGTGGCGACTCTAAAATAAGTCCATTTAGAGCACCATCCACGTAAAAGTATATTTTTTTCTTTTTCCCGGTACGATTGACAACCGTACTTTTTCGAGACATTTTTCTTTTTAAATGAGACAAGTGCAAATGCGAATCGGAAAAAATATAGACTCGCTACACATACATAACCTGCTGGTAATTTGAACATTGGGCAACAAACTTCACAATATCTCTTTTCATCCTACCGCGCTGGGACGATCTTTGTCTCAAATCACGATACATCTTTGTAGCAATCCGGATGAATGGAATATATCGGACTATGATCCTAATTCAAGATAAATAGAATCAAATCACCAACTCTAGGAACGCAAATGCGCCCCGTAATCTTCAAAACACCCTCATCATCAAGGATAGCCTCCTTGGCTTTTCCACTTAGCAGCTTATCTCTAATCTTGCACAATTTCACATTCTCAATTTGTTGGGCCTTAATCTACTCCAAAAGGGATGATCTCGCCTCTACACAAGCTAGAACCTTGCTAGGTTCTGAAATATCGAGTGTCACTAGACTATTAGCCAAACATTGAACCTTCATGGCTAAAGGATGCTCTCTCACAATCAAACGCGCCAAGCTACCCATACTCACCGCCGTTCAGCTCAGCGCATCAGCTACTACATTAGCCTTTTCCGGATGATAAGGAATGGCGATATCATAATTCTTGAGTAACTCTATCCATCTACGCTTCCTCGAATTTTGATCCCTCTGACTAATCACATGCTGAAGACTACAATGATCCGTGAACTGACAATGGACTCCATACAAGTAATGACTCCAAATCTTCAGAGCAAAGACTATCGCTGCCAACTCTATGTCATGAGTGGGGTAGTTCTTCTCATGAATCTTCAAGTGCCTCGAAGCATACGCGATCACCTTACCCTCTTGCATCTACACACAACCCAAGCCAATACCTGAAGCATCACAATCGAATAAAGTCCTTTTCTTCCTTTGGTAAAGCAAAATCGGCCGAAGTCAATAAAACCTTGATCTTTTGAAAGCTCTCCTCACACTCATAGGACAACTGGAAAGGCATATTCTTTTGATTCAAATGGGAATCAATAGATGAAAACCCCTTCACAAATCGGCGATAATAACTCGCAAGGCCCACGAAGCTCCGAATCTCAATCACCGAAGTAGGCCTAGCCTAATTTCTAACTGCCTAGATCTTCTTGGGATCAACCATAGTCCCATCCATGGACACAACATGTCCTAAAAATGCCAAAAAACTGAGCCAGAACTCACACTTGGAAAACTTGGCATATAACTTCTTTCCTTCAACAGGCCAAGCACGATCCTCAGATACTTCTCATGATCATCCTTACTCCGAGTGTACACCAAGATATCATTAATAAACACGATTACGAATGAATCCAAGTAAGGCTTGAAGATCATATTCATCAAATCCATAAACACTGCGGGGACATTAGTAAGCCCGAAAGACATCACCAAGAACTTATAATGACCATAACGGGTCCTGACAGCTGTCTTTGGAATATCCTCTACTCGAATCTTCAACTGGTGATTACCCGATATCAAGTTGATCATAGAAAAGACCGACGCACCCTGAAGCTGGTCAAAGAAGTCATCAATGTGGGGTAACAGATACATGTTTCGAATGGTAACCTCGTTCAACTGCCAATAGTCGATACACATTCGTATAGAACTATTTTTTCTTCACGAACAACACAAGAGCACCCCAAGGGGAGACACTCGGTCTAATGAACTCCTTACTCAATAAATCTTGCAATTACTCCTTCAACTCTGACGAGGCCATACGGTAAGGTGGAATAGAAATGGGCCGAAGACCGGGCTCTAAATCGATGCAAAAATAAATATCTCGATTAGGCAGCACACCAGGTAAAATCTGTGTGGAAAACCTCTGAGAACTAACAAACAACTGGTACCGACTCCAAGGAAGGAGTATCCATACTAGTATCCCGAATATGAGCTAAATATTCCTAACATCCCTTATCCACTAACTTCATTGCCCGAAGAAATGACATGATCTTCTTAGGTGCTGGACTAGGAGTACCCTTCCACTCTAACCGTAGAGTTCCTGGTGGCCAACGTGTGGTCTTGACGTGACAGTTTAAAATAGCATCATAGGGAGATAACCAGTCTATGCCCAGAATAATATGAAAGTACACCATATACAAAATAACCAAGTCTACCCAAGTGTTGTACCCCACAAATGTCACCACATAAGACCTATAGACCCTATCTACTATCACAAAATCTCCAACATGAGTAGAGACACGAATAGGTACATCAAGCATATCAGACCCGCAAAGAAGTAAATGGACACATAAGAGAAAGTAGAATCCGAATCAAATAAGATAGAAGACGACCGGTGATAAACTGAAATAATACCTGTGATAATCGGATCAGAAGCCTCAGCCTCTGGTCTACCCGGGAAAGATATACACTCAAATTACACCTATTAAATGGCGTAAAGAGAATGAGGTCAAATATAGTAACCCAACTAGGCTGGGGTCGAATCCCACAGGAAATATGGTGTGAAAGGATTACTAAAATCGTAGAGTACTTTCTTGCGGTCGAGTTTCGTATTCCGTTGAGTTGTAAAAGATTGTTGTTTATTAAGTAATTGCTTTGATTGTAATTAATATGATTAAAGAAACCAAGGTTGTGTCCCTCTTTAGATAGAGTGCATGCTATGGGTATTGATATTGTTATACTTCTAATGGATCGTTGTAAGAATGCACTTAACCTCTATTTGAATCCCTATTATTTCCCAACAATTAAGGACTATCTCTCTTTATGATTTTCCCAAGTATAAAAGAGTAGATATGAAGAACGGTTAATATTTTCCAAGTAAATTCCTCTTATTCCTAAGAGAATCTATTAAATGAGGATTAACGCTTCGAGTTCTTATTACTTGTTCTTACCAAACCCTAGCTTATTTTCCTGAATAACTTAATGTTTATGGGTTAAGTTAAAGTTTGCAACCACCAACTAACAAAGAATTATGAATAATAAGTAAATCCTAATAATCCATTATGTATATATCAATCTAAATTCCCAATTACATAACACCATCTTTGGGTTCACAATCTTAGTAGATAAATTAGCTACTCATAATGAAGAACGAATAACAAAATAATAAAGAATTCATATTGCTTACTATTGATTAAAATAAGATGAAAGTAATAGTCTTGATCTCCAAAAGCTCCAAAAACAATGACGTATTTAATGTTGTAGGTCAAAAGACAAGTCTGACAAAGGATAATAAATAAAACCCTACAATGAACTATTTATAAGGTCCCAAAAACATGAATTTACAATTGGCAAAAATTTCCCCTGACGGCATCAAATACGGTCCGTATAATAAGATACGGACCTTATAAAAATTATATGATCACTTGGTCTCTTTTCTTCACTTCAAATCACGAACACAAGATACAGCCTGTATATAAATATACGGTCCGTAAAACTTGGCCGTATTTTATAATCCTCAAAATTAACATTCTTCCTTAATTGCATCCACTAAATATGAGCTGGAATACTGCCCGTATAACAAAATACGATATGTATTTCTTGTTCATAATTCAGCATCTCCAACTTCACCATTCTATTTCCAAAGTCTCCTTTGATACGACCAGGAATACGGTCCGTATAAATATATGCGGTCCGTAGTTGCTCCACTTGGTGCCAGTTCATGCAATTTCGGTGTTATTGTCCTTCAACCCGTCGATTTCCTGCAACACAATAAAAACACATCAAAACGACTTATACTTAAAAACAAGTAAAACTTCTTGTAAAAAGGTATCAAATGTGCCATAATTTCACGGTACAACAACACCCCCAACATAAAGTCTTTGCTTGTCCTCAAGCAAGTAATATAACACAAGCGACTCAACTAAACTTAGATACAACAAAGTAACAATGTCTACAATGGTTTTGACTCTGAACTACGGGCATGCAAGTTCCTTACAGCTAACCATCTCATTTTCATGATCAAAGATACGACACAAACTCGAGAATGCTAAGACTCACAATGACGCTTCAATCTATGACATCACATTACTAGAAATATCAATAGACACAAACGTAGCCTCGGATGTTCGTTCCACATTTCACATTTTCAATCCTTATGCCCTCACACAGACCAAAAAATGTTCCACACATATATATATATATATATATAAGGAACAGGGAAAAAGACAAAGGGGAAGAGAAAACACTCATACTCACAAAGAAATTCATACACTACAAATGCATATGCCATATGCTTGCCCTTATTTTCAATGCCTTCAACTTCGGACGGTTCGGTTGTGATCACGCTAGAACTTTTTCTCGGCTTGTAATGTAGGCTTAGGGCCGGGTAGTATAGTTATTTAGGTATTAGTGACTCACCCTCCTTGAACACTACCTTCTCTTCACGTTACTTGCCTTTTTTTCTCCCTCTTTTCACTTCTTCAACTTCGATGTGGTTTGCAAGCTAATGTATCTTAACTATCTTTTTGTGCCATGGTTTTCTGATTTTTTTCCCTAAGTATTTACAGCAACTATATGACCACATCGAACCTCCACTAAGTAACTCACATCACCCCAACTTAGGTTTTAGGCCTTTTTTTCACACATGTTTCACCCCCAACTTAGGCTATTAGCCTTTTTTTCTCTTATAGTGTCAAGGAGGGAATGGGTGCAAAGGTAGAATCATTTCAAACAAGGGTATGAGTTTGTTAACGGCCAGTCAAGGAAAAGGTCAAAGGCTCAAAGGGGAAGACTAAGGATTATATACATAACCGGGTCGGGATTATAATGCAAAGTGACTAGTTTACTCAAAGAAAGCCTACGATCATCTCAACAACCAAACTATCCTATGAATTCAAGCATGACAAATGGGGCAAGTTCTATGTTGCAAATGTAGAGCATGAACACAACTAATAACTCACACAGACAATGGCATAAGGATCATTTGCTAATGCAAGTAAGACACCCTAGCGATCATTCATCATCTACAATACCCCACTACTCATGATGTCATAAAAAGAATCAACCACGTCAATCACTAGTAGTTCCTAAGTATGCCTCAAAATTTTTAGGGGCTCACAATACAATTTTCAACCGAATATACAAGACATGCAATGAGTTCAAAACCACTACCATCTAAGTCATTAATACTTTACTCTCTCTAAGCAACAACCTAAACATGCCAGTTTCAACAAAAATAAAACCCTCAGGAAAAGAATTCTAGCAAAGAAAAGTCGAGGGGGTTTCCTAAACACATATATACAACATAAACAACTCTCCAATAGCCCCACCCCACTAGAAAACTATGCATTATCCACAATGCATCAAAGTAAGCATAAGTATGGGTAAGGGGTACCTGGGCGCACTAGGCGTTGTGACCATCTCGGGATTGTGCTACCTCCACAGACAGATCTGCAACATCAGCTTCAGTAGTCACTGCCTCCGCAGTAGCAGGAACATCCGCTGGTGCGCGACTGGAAGAAGCACCAATAGGATCATGGTAGTTCTCGCGAAGAGAATTATGCACTGCGATCTTGAACCCCTCATCCTTCTGGAGGCGCAACTTCTGAGTCACCTCCGCTGGGTTCTCAGCAGACGAGTCCACATCGTCCCATTTCCTCTTTCCTTTTTGTACCGTGGAATCGTCCTCATCTAACAAGCTCTCAACCTGGATCAGCTCATCCAAAACAACCTGTGCCGTTGGAATAGGATCTTCCAACACAACCTGCTCTCGTGCCTTAAGCGCCTCAACCTCAGCTTTCAACTTAGCAAGCTTCTCCCGAAGTGATCCCAAATCACCTCTGAGAGCTGCTCTCTCTACAGTAGCCAGTCGCATCTCAAACAAATCAAGCCTAGTGTGGAGAACTGAACAAGACTTCTCAGTTTCAGCCAGTATCGATTTGGTGGCACCTTTGATCTGTTTTGCCTCATACAGCTTGAATTGCTCCATAATAGTGCCAACCTGCTTCTCGGCCTTTCTTGCTTTAATGGCTACATCCCGAAAGTTGTCTCTAGTCAATATCAAGGGATATGCCCCTCACTGTGCTGCCGGTGAGAGTACAATCTATGAAGTGGTACCCACTGAAGAATAAGGTATGGTTGTAGTCGGTGGTGCAATATCAGGAGCAGCTGTAGCAGACACCGGAGCAGTAGCGGTAGCAAAAGTGGACACTGGAACAGTGTCAGTAGCCACCTGGGTAGTAGTGGCAGGTTCCTCAGTGGTGGTCTCCCCCGTGGCCCCAAGACTCGACTCAGGTTTAGTCTCGTCATTATCGGCAGGAAGCTCTAGATCTTTAGCCGCATCGTTCTTTCTCTTTCTCCAGTCACCAATACGGGTGGCCTTAACACAGTGATCCCGGCCGGGAATGCCCATCACAAGGGCTCTCCGACATAACTCCATAATGAGGCACGAGAATATCAGGGGGGTGGACGGCTGCGGTGCTCTCTGTCTAATCTCCTCACTAATTAGACACCCCAAATTCATAGGATACCGAGACATCATTGCTGCAACTGTCATAGCCTACGTGCTAGTGAGGTTGTTGTCATTTTGCATCGGTAGCACCCTGTATCTGACCAAATTCCACCAAAACTTAGCTTCGAAGGTGAGAGAACTTTCACACTTGTCACCCAAACTGGAGTACCCCACGCTATTACAGCGGCCACCCATTCGCACGTACTTGTCATCCTTCCTCTCTCTTTTGTCCATAAATTCAACCTCATTGGTCGGTTCTGCATAGCCATTACCAAAATAGACCTTGTTGATGGCCTTGCTGGAAATGTTGACCTTGACATTACGGACCATAATATTCTCAAGTAGTGGTTCTTTGTGTATGGGCACACTTGGTCCTTTCATCAGAAGTAACACAACCCTATAATTGGCATAGAACTCCCGCACAAGCACCGGACAATAGTCGGTAGGAGGGTTGTTAAATGTTGTGAGCCACTACAACTAGAGTGCCTCAACAGTGTGAGGGTAGGCGGATAGGACCTCGAAAGGCAATTGCTGCTCTTCCCAAATATTTCTTCGCGGCTTTCCCCCTCTCTTTTTCAGAGCTATCCCCTGGTCATACAATTTTTTGGCTCCCTTGAACTCGAATCGCAAAGCCTTCTCATCCAGTCGTTTACTCCTCACTTCCAACCTTCGACCCTCTTTTTCACCATCTAGAGCCGAAGTATTAGAAGGCTCAATTAAGCCACTCGCATGTTCAGCCCCCGCAGACTCTGTATCCCCCGAAGCAGATGATGAAGATTCCCCCACTTCAGACTGGAAAGAATCAGAAGCTGATGGCGTCATGCACGGGGGATCAGATGTTGTAGTCCCATTGTTCTTCTTTTACGGCATAATCTCCTCCTCCTTTTCAGATTGGGAGGGGGAGTCATGCAATTGGTGCGTTACTTCTGCCCTTCCTAGACCTCAGCCCCTTCCAGCTGGTTGGGCCTCACCACCTCTCCTTACAGTGTGTTTTGAAGGTATATCATTAAGAGAGGCATTGTTAGTACCGGGCCATAAATAAATAACACAAAGGAAAGACAAAATATTTTTATATTTTCTTTATTTTATTTTTCTAAGTGGTCGTAAAAGAAAAATATAGACCGTATAAATTTATACGGTCCGTATAAGCTGGCCGTAATATTTCCATCTTAGACATATGACCAGAGATGCGGAACGTATAATAAAATACGGTCCGTATTTAAGCATTTATGTCTATGACAGAAACATCACTTTTCCATCTTAGAAATACAGTCATAGATACGATTTGTACAATAAAATATGGTCCGTATTTAAGCACATATTTCTAAGATAGAAGACATCTTTTTTGGCCAACTACTATACGGACCAAGATACATTCCATATAATTTTATACGGTCCGTATTTTAGGTCGTATTTCGTTATGAACCCAACTTTATCTATTCACAAATTTGCTTCGGTTTAAGTTCAACACCACGCAACACGTAATGTTTCATGGTTTCCCTTCCTATGGGAGGGGGGGGGGGGGGTTGCTCGAACGTCACCAGTTCTTACAATTTAGGATCATTGGCATTTTAATTGAACAATTGGTGGGCATAACAATTTCGGAATCAAAATTGGAATTCGTCAATCGAAATGCCCTCAGACCCATTGGGGTTTCGATATACTATTCCCCAAGAGTCTAAAACCACATCAATTTTCTGAACCCCCACTTAGAAAATCATTATTAACCATGAATTTTTTCAAATTAAACCCTAGGTTCAACAATACCCATCACCCCTATCAATTAAATTATACCACAATATGCAACTTAAAGGGATTAAAGCATAAACATACCTGTGTGATGATGACTTTGTGGACACACTTAATGAGAACTAAGAGAAAAGTTAAAAAAAAAAATCTATAAATAGAGAGAGGGTTGTCGGGTTTGGCTGGGATGATTGTTAGGGATTTTGGTGATGTAATGTGAGCTATTTATGGAGATTAAGTGGAAGAATTATGGTGGTGAAGTGGTGGATGATCGTGGGTGTAGTGGAAGAGTGTGGGAGTTAATGTTTTTTGAACTGGGGAAGTGAAAGGCGCGATGGTTTTGTTTAAACCCTCTGCTTGTATATTCTTTTTTTTTTTTTAACATAAAGATAAGGGCCATATTTTAAAATGAGGTCCGTATTTTTACTCAATTTTGCTTGTGACTCACTGTTTTATGTTATGCTTAAATACAGACTGTATGTCCGACTGTATTTTTAAATACGGCTCGTACATCTGGTCGTATTTAGGCATTTCATAAAACAGTGTCCACCTATTTAGTTCTTACCTTTTACGATCACATATGTGGTCCTTATCTTTAAATATGGTCCATACTTCCCGATCCTATTTAAGCATATCACAAAGCAGTAAGTAACTTTTTTGTGCATCAGTTATACGATCCAAAAGTACAGTCCATGTATATAAATACGGGCCGTATTTCTACCTTTCTCACTTAATGATTCCTGCATTATAGTCCTACACCAAAGCAAATGTCAAACCAGACAATAGCTACTAAATCTACAAAAAAAAACAACAAAAGCAAATACAAGAATGTAAAACCCTTGGGTTGCCACCGAAGAAGTGCTTGATTTAACGTTGCCACATGATGGTGTTACCATTTTACTCCGGGTTAGGAGTGTAGCCATGCTTCAGCCTGTGTCTGTCAATGATCCTATCTCCATCAATGCACCAATGGTAGTGCTTCACCCTTTGGCCATTCACTCTCAATGTTCGAGTCCTATCTCTGAACTTCAATTCCATTGAGCCATTGGGTGAAAGACTAACCACTTCGAAGGGTCCGGACTGTCTGGATTTCAATTTGCCCAGAAAGAGCTTCAGCCTTGAGTTATACAATAGGACAGAATCCCCCTTCTGAAAGTCCCACTTGAGGATCTTGACATCATGGTAGTATTTCATCTTCTCCTTGTACAAGGCCGCACTTTTATAGGCATGGTACCGAAATTCATCCATTTCATTCATCTGAAACAACCTTAGCTTGGTTGCTTCTTCCCAGTCCATGTTCAACTTTTTTAGTGTCTTAAGGCCTTGTGTACAAGTTCGGTGCGGATGACACGCCTTCGCAAAAACTAGCCTATAAGAAGAAGTCCTAATAGGCATTTTAAATGCTGTTCTGTAAGCCCAAAGAGCAACATCAAGTTTTTGTGCCTAGTTGGTTTTGTTTACATTGACCGTCTTGGCCAAGATGCTCTTTATCTCCCAATTGGAGACTTCCACCCCACTAGTTTGAGGGTGATATGGAGTGGCCACCCGATGATCAACACTATACTTTTCAAGAAGTACCGCAAACGCCTTGTTATAGAAGTGTGTACCGCCATCACTAATAAGAGCCCGTGGGGTGCCGAATCGGGTGAAAATGTTCTTCTTAAGAAATTGGAAGAAACTATTCCCCTCATTATTGGGTAAAGCCACTACTTCTACCCACTTTGAAACCTAATCAACAACCACCAGAACTCACAAAGGGCCCTATGAAGTCAATACCCCAAACATCAAAAAGTTCAACTTCCATCATGAAATTCATAGGCATCTCATGGCTCTTAGCAATCGCCCCTTGACGTTGGCATTGATCACATGATTGCACTATCAAGTTTGCATCATTATAAAGCGTTGACCAATGATACCCACACTCAAGCATTTTAGCTGCAGTCCGATTTCCATTATGATGACCCCGACAGAGGAGTCATGGCGGACCACCATTATCCATCACTTGGAGCTCTAGAACACAACACCGAATGATATTGTCATCGCATATCTGGAATAAGTATGGTTTATCCCAATAGTACTGATGAGAGTCCCTTAAGAACTTCTTCTTCTGATATGTCTTGATTTCTTCTGGAATAAGACCGGTCACCAAAAAGTTGGTGATATATGCATACTGTGGTGCTACCTCAGACGATACTGCTAGAACTCTCTCAACTGGGAATGCATCGTCTATATCAAGCTTCTTTGACGGTCTCGCAGCTTCTTCAAGTCGTGAGAGATGATCTTCAACCTGATTTTCAGACCCTTTATGATCTTTCACCTGGATGTCAAATTCTTACAGTAACAGGACCCATCTAATCAATCACGGTTTTGCATCCTTATTCGCCATCAGATACCTCAATGCTGCATGATTAGTGTATACAAACACCTTGGACCCCAACAAATAGGCCCTGAATTTCTCGAACGCAAAGACTATAGCAAGCAGCTCCTGCTCAGTAACAGTACAATTCATTTGCGCCTTATTAAGCATTTTGTTGGCATAGTTAATCGGGTGCATGATCTTATTATGCTTTTGACCAAGCACAGCACAAACAGCAAAACCGCTCGCATCACACATCAACTCGAATGGTAGTGGTCAATCTGGTGAAACAATAATATGAGTAGAAGTAAGACGCTCCTTCAACTCATCAAACGCCTTGCGGCATTTCTCATGAAAATCGAACTTAGCCTCTTTTTGAAGAAGCTTGAACATGTTGGAGAAATCCCTAATAAAACGCCGATAGAAACTGGCATCCCAAAAAAACTTCGACTCCTTTCAAAGAGATGGGTGGAGAAAACTTTGCAATGACATCTATTTTAGCTTGACATACCTCAATCCCTTTCTAAGAGATTTTGTGACCGAGGACGATTCCTTCCTTCACCATAAAATGACACTTCTCCCAATTAGGCACAAGATTAGTCTCCTCACATCTCTTCAGCACTAGGCCCAAGAGGTCAAGGCATTCATCAAATGAATTTCCCACAACTAAAAAATCATCAATGAAGACCTCCAAGAAGTCCTCAATTATATCTGAGAAAATAGATATCATACACAGCTGAAACGTAGTCGGTGCATTACAAAGACCAAACGGCATTCTGCTGAAAGCAAACGCCTCATAAGGACAAGTGAAAAGTAGTCTTCTCCTGGTCTTCAAGGACAATATTAATTTGGTTATAGCCAAAATACCCATCTAGGAAGAAATAGTGACTTTCCGTCACCGGTCGATCAAGTATCCGATTAATAAAAGGCATGGGAAAACGGTCCTTGCAAGTTGTAGATTCATCTTAGATAATCCAAGGCGTACATGTACCCCAGAATCGTTCTTAGTTGGAATTAACTCGTTCTTAGATTTAGGCACCGTTACGCCTCAAAAATTTTCCCGTACTTGAGTGATGGTAGGACCATGAAGAGTTGAGTGTGTGGTGTTTAGATAGGTCGGGATGGCTAAATATGAACTGCGGAAATCATAAAGTTATGGAGAGTCTTTCCCCGGTGGTCGTATGGTAGCCTTTATACGACCCGTAAAGTGATTTACTGGACCGTATAGTGCGGTCGTCCTCAACTTTGTTGAAAATCTCAACTTTCCGTCAACTATGAATGGTTAAAAACGACACGCAAGGCTTGACCCGTGAACTGGTTCACGGACCGTAAATCGGTCGTAAAGTGCCATATCCCTCGGCCCAAGCTTCGTTTCTTTTTTTAATGCTTAAACACGATCTGGAGGACGGGCCGTAAACCAGAATACGGTCCGTAAACCGCAGTTTACGACCCCGTTCACCCGACGGGAATTCATTAAACACCAATGTTGGAGTTATTAAAAGGGACTTAGGCATCATTTTAATTCATTCTCCAAATTCATACAACTCAAGAGACTTCTAGAACTCTCCTAATAATTCCTCCACAAGAAAACTAAGGAGATCAAGGATCAATAACAAGATTTGAGGAGAATCCAAATTTTAAGAACCTCCATTAAAGTTGTCAAAGTCAAGAAATTCCAAAAA
>NW_026716029.1:0-17723 GCF_029784015.1 Lycium ferocissimum
AATTAGAGGACTTGAAGAGGTGTGTAAATATTATTATATGATGAAAAAGGTTTGATGAAATAAGCAAACCTTGTTGGAGGTGCGGGCATGCATGCTACCGGACTCCATTTCTACAATAGTAGCCTCCGGTAAAGTTTCCTGAGCAACTTCCTCCATGATCAATTGTTGTTGTTGTGGGACTTCCTGAATGCTGATGATATCCCTAGTGCGAGACAGTGACCTGATACATATAAGATATATTAGGAAATGCATGACAAACTGATGCAGTAGTAAAAATACTAGGAATTTTAGAAAGAGACAATGACCTGCATACCTTAATCAAAACTACACCTCTGTGAGATCTGAATATTTGGGGGACTAAAGTATTACTCACTGGTTGTCACAGCCAAACCAAATGGCCTATATATAAAGGATTGGCAAAAAAAATCTTCCAATTTTTTTCTTTATTTATTTCTTCCTCCTTTGGTTTAAACTTTTAATACTCTTTATTATTTATCTTTTAGACTATATCAGTACTATATATATATTGAACGTAAGTGAATCGCATAAAAAAGGGACAATGAGTAAGTAATTATTATGGTAGAAACCCGTCAATTTCTAACCCCCAAATTTTTTAACCTAGTCCCATCATTTGTCGTAAATTTTCTCTTTTCAACTTGTTCCTCCTGTGCACTTATGAGCTAGGCCACCACTAGGGTTAATTCGTCAAAAAATTACATTTTGAAATATTTTAACTTCTTCGTAGGTTTATGCGTCACAAAATTAAGATGTTATTACACGGGTTTGTTCATTTTTAACCTTTTCTAAATGACCACACTGTTTACGAAAATTTTTATGTACGCCCTTGGTAAGTTGTTGTGCATATATTTCTCGGGAAGCTATTCAATAACAACCTAAAATTTTCTGCATTTCATTGACGCAGATTGGAACAAGATAAGAATTTTAATTACTTTTGGGTTCGATGTGTCAAGTGTGCATGCGTAAGTACGTTTCAATAATGTTCGTGGTGTAAAAGCTAGTATAATAGATGAGTTCCCTCACCAAAATGAGGAAGAAAAGTACAATAATAATAGTTTGGTGGTAGTAGTAGGTCCGTTTCTTTTAATTGATTCCTTCTTTTGAGAGGAGGAGAAAAAAGTAGGGAAATACTTTGGGTGTTTGGTATGGAGTTTTCAAGAAAAATAGTCTTTAGTTGGATTTGAAAAATATAATTTTTTTTTAAAAAAAAAAATCTTAAAAAAAAATATGAGAAATGGCTTTTTTAGGGAAAAAAAAAAGATAAGGAAAACGAAATTCATAAGTTGCATTCAACATTGATCGTTCGTCCTCATCTTCCAACATATTCTATCCTAAGCTCGTCCCTATGGTCACCACACCCTTAACCCACCTCTCACTAGTAATATTTGCCTAAATTATATATAAATGCTTTCAGAATAACAAAGTTTTAATATCGCTAAAATGGTTGTTTAAGAATTTCTATAAACATGACCGGGAGGCATCACCATTTTATCTGCTTTTCGCGCTAATTATAGTCGTCGCTGGCCACCTCTATCAACTACTACCACCCATAACCACCTTGTTGACGATCCAACCACTTGCAGTATGTCGTTATCACCGTAGCCACCATCCCCAACCATCAATCACATAATTACCGACAATTAGCACCACTATATATCGCTAATTATTGTTATCATTCACCACCACCGGCTGTTATTATCATCCACCATAATTATCAAACACCACAACCAGCTACATTGACGACCATCAACGATGCAGATTGTCATCCCTGACCACCATCACCATTTGTTACTATCGACAACCACCACTATCGACCAACATCATCAATCGACATTCACTGACAACCATCAATAGCCATCACCACACCAATCGTCATATAAGTTTCTAAAATATTTTAGGTTAATTTAGTATTTTTATCTTAATATAATATTTTAATATGTAAATGTGTATTCATATTTGGAAATCTTAATGTGCATCTTAAGATGTGTATTTAAATTTACACATTTTTATGATAATAATAAAAAAAAAATGCGGCATTTGTAGTAAGTACTTAGCAGTACATCATGAAATCATTGGGTTATTCCCAACTTATTCAGCCTTTGACATTGTCTCGATGATCACATGTTGCTCTGTCATAATATTTACTGCTGTTGTTTTGTGTCTTTTTTTTTTTTTTCTAACTTTGACATGTGTCTTCAGCCTAACTTTTCAATAACATGGGATGACTGGTTCTTTTTGCAGCCAAAGTTTGGATAACAGAAGAATAACAACCTCAAAGTAAAAAAAAAAAAAAAGAAAAAAGATCAACCTCAAACCTTTAAGGAAAAAGGGCTTTGTCATCTGGAAAGAGAAAGCAAACAAAAATAGAAGTCTCATTATTTAGTACAATGCACATCGAAAGCTCAACCTCAAACATTTAAGGAAAAAGAGCTTTGTCATCTGGAAAGAGAAAGCAAGCAAAAATAGAAGTCTCATTATTTAGCACATTCACATAGAAAGCAACCATGCGAAATAGCGATCTATTTACATATTTCACAGTGTTGTCCACACATGAAGACCATGAAATGTAAATTAAAACAATGCTGAGTGCCTGAGTTCCATGTGCAGCTCAGAATTGTTTTTTTCAGAAGTTACCTTATTAAGTAATTTTATCCTTCATATCTTACTAATTATTTCTATAGTTTTTTCAAAATAAGTTTATATAAATGTATAACTGTATCAAATAATTAGAATAATTATTAAATTTTGTAAAAACAAATTGAAAACACATATGTATATAAGATATGCTTTATATATTAAATTTTAAAATAATAAAGTATTGGATCAATAAATTTTCGTGTGATGGAAACAACTACAAGTAAAGTAATTCCACCTAAACTATCAAATCCCAAATTTATTGTGTTATTATTATATTAAAACTGAAATTAGTTATATCATCTTGAGTAGCAGGTCACGAGGTATTTCCTCAACGTTGAGTTGCAAACCACAAAATATTAAATATTTTTCCTCTCATATAATTTAAATTTCTCTTCTCGGACATTTAATCAAGAAGAAAAGGGAAACTTTAATAGCAAACAGATATTTTCCTTCAATTTCTATTATGCTCCACGGACAGTGTATTTAGACTTAACTAAGGAGATTAGCTCCCAAGCAATAGGGCAGAGTGCAACCATGCAATTTTTTATTTTAAAATACAGAAGAACGCAAAAGTAAAAATGATATGGAGTATTTTCTCCGTCTCAATTTATATGACACATTTTTTTTAGTCTATCACAAAAAATATCACTTTTCTATAATTAGAAATTATTTAACTTTTTAATTCTTTAATTTATAGTCACACAAATATCTAAGATTTATTTTAGATCTCTAATTTCAAAAAAAAAAAAAAAAATCTTGTACTTTGTAATTAGTCAAACAAATCTCGTAAAATTGAAAGGGTGGGGGGATAACATTTTGTCCAAAATAGAAACCACCCCGCCCCCAAACACACACACACAAGTAGTTTAATCTCGCCTATTGTACGTCTTCCATTTGAATTGCCGGCAAAGGGACCCCGACAATCTTTAATAATGTCCGTTTCTCTTATGGATTTTCAAACACGCCCTTTATTCGAGATGATTAGGACTTTCTCTGTACGACACAGAGGCAAGGTTGCATCTACTTATAGTATCACATCTTGTTTGGCTGACTCACCAACCGAATCGGAAAGAAAGGTACTTAAATTATTGATTAATAAAATGATATTAAGCCAAGCATCTACCAGGCCAAAATCCAAATACGAGAGTCATGATACTCCTTAATTGGTCAAGTCAATTAAATAGAAGAACATCAATAAAAGTGGAATGAAGTACTACAGGGAAAGAGTTGGAGTTGAAATTAAGGAACTAAAAACGAAATGAAAAGTTCCAAGTAAGCGCTGGTGATTTGATTTAAGGATTATGAAGAGCTAAAAGATTACAACTTTAGTACATAAAAAATAGTACTAAGCCTATTGGCTATATATGAACTTCATCATGTTGCACCTGAGAGTTAAAAAAGAATGATCAATCGTAATCGATCCGTGGCTTACTATAAATAGCTTCTAAAGTAATACTACTTACTTAGTTGTAACTTGTAAAGCCTACCTACCTTTTAAACATTCTAAGTTTGACTATCATTCCAAGTGACAGACTCAATGTATCAAGTTAATAATTACTGTAAATTTTAATTAAGGGCTATATATATATATATTAGGAGTTAATATTTTTTTGAGGGGTGTCCTAAATTAAGGGCAATATGTATTTTAGGAGTCAGTATTTTCTTAAAAGGCATGTTAAAGACTAAGAGGACACTTACTTTGAACCGGAGGGAAAATAAATTTGCATTAATTAGCCGCAATTACTCCCTACATTGTTTGTTAGCTTTTTTTTTGACTCTTACTTAAGAATTAATAAATGAAGTATCTATGAATAATTAATATCAATGGGAAAACAATATAAAAAAAAAAGTTTATCTTTCTTTGCTATGCTAAAGTGGCCAAATAAAAATAAAAATACATTTTTAATTTTGTGGACAAGTAAAAGTGAAAGTACGAACTAAGTGATAAGAGTCGTATGTCAAACATGTCATGTATTTATCCCTATTATGTAAAATTCCTGTAAATTTTCACTTATATCCGATCAACACAGACACCAAGTAATTCTATTCACCAAAACTCTCATTACACACCAACCCTTTACCCCTTCAAAAGTTGATCAAAACAAACTTCTAGTGCAGATAAGAGCTCTACTAGAACAATAGTAACAAGTAACAGGTAACAGTAACTCTTGTGAAATCTCAAGTACTCTAAGCCCTCCATAAAATATTTCTAAGGAAAGACAAAACTGAATTGCTCCAAAAGTCAGACAGAATCAACAGTAAATAATGGCTCAAACAACACCAAAAGAAAAATACTAGGCCACCTGAAGAATCCCAAAATAAGATTTTTTTGTTTGCATAAGAAATCATTTCTTCTTTGCATCACCAGCCTTGGTCTTCTTTACACCACGGACCTTCTTGGCCCTGTTCTTCCTTTCCTTCATTTGTTTCCTAGACTTCTCTATCTCAGTGTCAAGCCCATTCCCGATGAGCCTATATTTTGGCTCGTACTTCGTGGCATTTTCAACAGAATCATAAATCAAACCAAATCCTGTTGATTTCCCACCTCCAAAGTGTGTGCGGAACTACTTGAAAACAGAAAAAAGCATTTGGGTCCTTCACCTCGTACATGCTAGCCAACTTCTCCTTCAGCTCAGCCTTTGAGACGTTGGCTCTTCCAGGATGAAGTACATCAATAATGAATTGCTTCCTGGCGAGAAGCCTGTTGGTCATGAACTTGCGGGTCCGAATACTGACTGCCTTGTCCGCCATAGCCATACTTAGCTTGGCTGTCTCTTTAGGGCAAAGAGTGACAGAGGCAGTCGCGATATTTGCAGCGAGAGAGAGAGGAGTAACAGTGAAGTACATAGTAACTTTCAGTGTGTGAACTAGAGAGAAAAACACAATGGACCTTTTACTTATACGTGTGGTGGTAATGCTGATAGTCTTTGCTATGGCAATCATCACAATCGCTTGTAACTGCTCGTGTAAACGGCGTCGTTCCTCGTCTACTGAGGAGGTGGGGGAGGAACCACCATGTCCAGTGGCGCCGCCCGCCAACACAATGGTGGAGATGTCTCCGGCAGTCATGGTCATCATGGCCGGCGATCAGGAACCTACGCATGTCGCAGTTCCCTTGTAGTTCTCTGTATATGTGAAATAATAGATGTTTGGAAAATCTTAGATCGTCTTGCTTTAATTTATTAAAATAATCATGTGAGATAAGTAGTATTTATAAATTAAATGACACAATGCTTTCTGTAAAATGTTATGCGGGTTTAAACTATCTCTTTACGTACATTTTTTCTTAAGCCTACTAGAGGCAGCAAGAATGGAACTCGATCTGCACTCCTCTAGGTTGAATAATAAAAAACTAATTTATCAAAGATCACTTAACACCATCATAGTGATTATAAATAATTCAATTTCTGAAAACTGAATATACGGAGCATTTTGCTTCTGAATTGGCTCTTCTTCAGAGATCTTTTCTTCTTGTTCTTAAGGGTTTTACATAATACTCCACTTGGTCACCTCTCTTTGTCTATTTTGCAAAAGGAAAGAAAAAAGCAATTAAGGAGGTGATTTCGGAATTAGAGATAATATATTCTCTTAAATGACTTTCCTTATTAAGATATCGAAATCTAGAGTGTATTTGGTATGGATTGAAAACGTTTTCGATGGAAAATAATTTCCAAGAAAATTTTTCTTGGAAAATGCTTTCTAGTGTTTCGTAACCAAGCAAAAAAAAAAAAAAATATATCATTGTATATCTAACAAAACAAAATGGGGATGGCATGGGTGGGAGTGGGGGTGGCGGGGGTGGGCGGGTGGGTGGGATGGTCAAGCGGTGGGGATTGGGGAAGTTGGGGGGGTGCGGAGGGACGATGGCTTGGAATGCCTTATGGAATTTAACTTTATATTTGTTAGGGAAGTCATTTTGCCATTTTAAAAGCTTGTTTCACAGAGAAAATGTTTTTCAAAATATTTTGACAGATAAAAACATAGAAAATTGGAAAATGTTTTCCTCCATAACAAACACACCACTAATCCCTTTCCACCGTGATTATATCGTATATTAATTAATTGAAACTCCTAATAAAAGAAAGATGTAGTTAAAAAAATGTAAAATAGTAATAATGGAAATTAGTTGATGGAAAAATAATTACTTAATGTAACTTATTCTGCTCTATAATTACACTTTATAGAGGTACTTTTAAGGAATTACAAAACATAGCTACATATTACATTTTATAGCAGATATACATTGATAGACATATCCCAAAATTGTAGGTACAATTCTTGTGTGCGCGCACGTACTGTATATACATTGTATACATTGATACTCTATGCGCCCTCATACAATGTATATGCATAATGCTACGTTTTTAAAAAAAAAAAAAAAAAATATATATATATATATATATATATATATATATATATATATATATATATATATATATATATATATATATATATATATATATATATATATATATATTGCTATGTTTAGAAAAAGACATATCGCTATTCTGTTTGTAAAAAAGGGCCTAATCTCCCTGCTTATAAAATTTTCCCAAAGTTGATCAACTTAACGCCAGTCCAAAAATGGGAACTTTGAAGCACAGGGTGTTATTATACTTATATACGCAATGAATGGCATGTGCTAAATAAACGGAAATTTTCCAAAGTTTCTCTCTGAGTTTTGGAAGGAGCCGCCCGTGACTAAGGGCAACGCAGAACATAATAAGTTACTCCTAATTTATATTACGTCAACAAAGCTAAATTTATATAAATATACACAAATTTTGTGTAAGAAGTTCAAACTCTAATAAGAAAACATAAAGTTTAGAATATTATTTGAACTTGCTAACTTACGACATCATTAGTGCATCAAATTAGGTGTTCAACATTCTTAGTGGGAAATACATCCTTCCAAATTGCAGAAAAGTAAAAGGAAATAACTATTGTGAATTTCTACACCTTTGAATTTTATTTTGCCTTTCAAACAAATGCCAAAAAACAATTCTTTTTTTCTACTTTTACTGGCATTTTTATGATATATGTTATCGGCGGATAACTTTCTTCAAATTAAAGTGAAGTTGTAGCTTTTAGTACGTAAAAATAATTTAATTCACCATGTTTCTCAGCAAAATATCATATGTTAACATTTAGAAAACTACATTTCGTTTGTTACTATTTCATCCCTATATTGTTTTAAGTTTCTATTTTAACCTATTTGAGTCTTGTTAAGATTACACATACATCATTTAAGGTATGAGTGTCTAATCATGGTTCTTGACTTTTGGAGTTGAATTAAGTGTTCAGATTCATTTATTTCAAGTATTCTTAATACTATACTATGCCTATAATCAATTTTATTCGATTTTTATTTTTTCTCCTGTCAATATTGTTCTTATGAAAACAAATTTCTTTCACCATATTAATTATATGCAATATTAAGTGTTCAACGTTTAGAAAAGTATTTAGTTTATTAATGGTAAAAATAATCAATTCTTTAACATATTAAAATACTACATCTAAAAAATAGGAATATAACAAAAAATTTAAATAAAATACAATAAAGCTCCATTCAAGCATGTTGTCCCTTTTCAAAAGAGAATGTTTTTCTATCCAAACAAGCAAAATCTAAAAGAAAGACAAAAAGGTTGAATTTCTATCTTTCTTCCGGACAAACAAATAAAATCCACATCCTTAGTGGAGTCGTGATTCACAAACGTGATCTCTATTTCCCAAGGACAATTATTTGGATATTGTGGGCCTATAGTTTCTGTCCTTTCATTACCCCACATTATTCAAACATTTTAATCTACAATAAATTTAGAAAAATAGCATTGAGAAGAATTGTAATGGTATACTCGAGTTGTGTTTTATTAATATATTCAAATTGTGTTTTATATATAAAAAATTAGGATTTTATTATAGGAGTTTGTTCATTTTTAACATTTTGTAGATACCTTGTTAAAAATTAAAATCTGTGCACTCTTCTAAGTGTTGTGTGCATATATTTCTCTAGAAGCTGTTCAATAACAACCTAAAATTTTCCATCTTTCCTTGACGCAGATTGTCACAAGATAAGAATTTTAATTACTTTTGGGTTCGATGTGTCAAGTGTGCATGTGTAAGTACGCTTCAATAATGTTGGTGGTGTAAAAGCTAGTAGTATCATATATGAATTTGGATGATAGTTTCTCTAATAATCTCCATTATTATTTCTTCAGGTCACTCTTTTTGTCGTTTACTGTGCTGGATGTTTTGATCATCTAATTGCAATTAATTATCCTAATACAACCAAGACATATGATAGGAGAATCCATGGATGACTTCCTTAATAAGGATATCTGGATTCGTTGTCTCACTGCTATAATTATTGGTCTACAACTACTCTCACTAGAGTAGGCTATGATGATTTGCATCGAATGAACACACGAGAGATGATATTTAACATTTTCTACATGCTTTTTAACTTGTGCTTGACCACGTACTTGATAGGAAATATGACCAATTTTGTGATCCATGTAACAAGTAGGACTAATCTAGCTGTGAGTATATTACTTAGTGTTTCAATAGCTTACTCATTCAGAGTTTAAGTTATATACACGGTTAGTGTAAAAATTAATTTTTACACAATCGAGTGATCATATATGTTTATACATTGTTACTTGCGTAACATAGGATCGCTGCGGAGGTAGAGCACATGTTAACCCATGCCAAAATCTTTACAACAAGAGTTACAGTATGTGTATTATGATATGATGGTATAACTATCTGAGTGTTTTTGTTGGATGTTTCCCTCCCAACGTCACTGATTGCATGTATTCGTACACGCACATGCTCAAAAAGATCTGAAGAGGATTCCTTAATTATAGATGACTTTCTTTCTTGCTTGCTTGTCTTTATACCAGATCACAAGCATGTCATGTTCTAATTTAAAAAGTCAAACATATATAATGGGGGCAGTGTTTTGAGAGTCATAATAAATATTTCCACATGGCTTGTCGAGGCGTGGGTACTGGGGATCTAAATTTTGTTGAAGTAGTTTAGCAATAAAGTTAGATATGTATGAAACCTATACGGAAAAGAATTAAGTTGCAGTTCTGGATATTTTCGCTAGCAGTATTTATAAATCAATTCCCAATTCTCAACCAACTCTAATTATTTTTAAATGAATTGTTTCTTTTGGGAGCTTCCTTATTATTTGGTCAATCCGTTCTGTTCCATCTTACAGTCTCATGAATGTAGTTTTGCATCAGCATCAGTTCCTTGATAATTTTTGAAATATTTGAGAAGGTTACTACACCTTGAGCTCCATGCACATCTGCTGGCTTGATAACATGCTATCAGTTGAGCCACATCATTAGCAGACATATTGTAGCTAGTTTGCCATTTATTGTATTCAACCGCAATTTTAACAATGTCTCTGACGAAAATTGTAAAACATTTTTGTCACTATTATAATTGCAAACAGGTGGATGGGGTGGTTACTTCTCATATGACACAGTTCGGTATGTAGAAAACAAGAAGTAACCATTCGCAAGGGCTCCAGAGGATGACCGTAACCTTGCAGATATTCAGTTAGGTTTTATGATTAATTTGTATCAAACATCTATAATAAATTAATGATAAGCTAGAATAATCAATATTAAATTCGTTAAATAATATTATTGACGTACTACTTTGCAAGGGAAACGCTTTATGGAAAGAGAAAATCTAAAAAAATATTATAGAAAATTTCGTCACTGAAATCTGCCTTATTAGCGAAAAATTTAAGTAAGGAAGGTAGGAATAATTTCTCAATTAATAATGGAAATAAGTGTTTAAAAGGGAAAACTCAGAGAGAAGCTTTGGAAAATTACAACACTGCGTATAATTACATGCCATTCATTGCGTATATAATTACAACACTCTGTGCTTCAAAGTTCTCATTTTTGGATTGGGCTCCTCTCCATTTCCCTTCTCTCCATTTTCTCCAAGTTCTACCTTGGATTAGAGACACATGGCATGGGCTAGAATTAATGGCTAAGATTTAATTGACTAAAACAATGCCCTAACCATAATTTAAATAATTAATAACTTATCCATAAATATATTAAAAATATTTTCTCTCTCTTCCTATTTTAATATTCCATTTTTTTCAATTCATAATGTTCTTTAATGGTGATATTTTACGGAATATAGACAACTCTTTCGAAAAATATACAATTACCAATTGAATAATGGGGTCTATTTGCGTGGGGAAAAAATTAAGTGGGAAAATTAATCGGGTAAAGAAAAGATATTTTACTTCGTAGGAAAAATAAAATAGGAAGAGAGAGAAAATATTCTTAATATATTTATGGATAAGTTATTAATTATGTAATTCATGATTAGGGCATTGGCATCAATTAAATCTTAGCCGATAATTTTGCTTAAGCCATGTCTCTAATCAAAGGGGGGCACTTCGGGAGAATGGAGAGAAAATGGAGGATCCCTCGTTTGAATTTCAGGCTGGCGTTAAGTTGATCAACATTGGGAAAACTTTATAAGTAGCGAGATTAGAGCCTTTTTTTACAAACAGAATAGCCATATGTCTTTTTCTCAGTGTTTTAAAAGGCGGGGCGTTTTACGTGCCTCGGTGAGGCGTAAGCCCGAGGTACGAGGGCGTAAGCCCCATGGGGGTTTTTAATTTTTAGTATTTTATAAAATGATATAATTATAATAAATACTTTTAAATAGGTGAAATAGCCGTAAAAAAAATTGAAGAAAACTATAAATAAGTGATATATATATATATATACCCACAAAAAACTAATTAGAACAACCTATTGTCTGTGCCCACAATCCTGATAATTTGCTCGTTACTTTTTGAGATAGTAGAAGACAAGATAAATAATTGGAAAAAAGAATATATATTAGGCATTCCAAAAAAAGGTTTTGACTTTTAAATTTAATGTTTCGATTTCTTTTAAAACATTTGAGTAATTACATGTTGACTTTTGAGAATTTGGGCATTATACTAAGGACTTATTTAACAAATTTCGTTTTAGTTTGAAGAAGTTTTGAGCTTGTCTTATGTGTCGACACGCTAACAAAAAAAAAAGCTTGCTGGCTTGACGGACGTCTTACAGAATTCTGGGCGTACGCCTTTGGGACTTTTATTTAACCCGATTGCAGGGCATTTTAATCCTTAAAAATGAGAACTTTCTGCATCATTTTAAAACAACTTCTTTTCTAAATATAGCGGTATTTTTATTTTTTTTTTTATTTTGAAAAAAAAAAAAAAAAAAACGTAGCATTATATACATTATATGAGGGCACATGCAGCATCAATGTATACAATTTATATATACTGATAGCATATACACAGTATGTGCGCGCGCACAAGAATTATATCTACAATTTAGGGATATATCTATCAATGTGTATCTGCTATACAATGTAATATTTAGCTATGTTTTGTAATTCTTTAAAAATACCGCGATAAAGTGTAACTATGGAGCATAATAAGTTACATTAAGTAATTATTTTTCCATCAACTAATTTCCATTATTATTATTTTACGTTTTTAACTACATCTTTCTTTTATTAGGAGTATTTCAATTAATTAATAGTACAATATAATCATGGTGGAAAGAGATTAGGGGTGTGTTTGTTATGAAGGAAAACATTTTCCAATTTTTCTATATTTGGTTGGTTAAAATATTTTGAAAAATATTTTCTCTAAGAAAACAAGTTCCTTAAAAATGAGTAAAATGACTTCCGTAATGGAAGTAGGAAAAACAAGTTACATAAGTGACAGTCCAAGTTTATTATCTCCTCCGCACCCATCCAACCCCCACCGCTTGACCATCCCACTGCCCGCCACCCCCGAACCCCTACTCCCCACCCGATGCCACCCCCATTCTGTTTTGTTAGATTATAATAATATTTATTTTTTGCTTGATTACCAAACACTACCAAGAAAACATTTTCTAGGAAATCATTTTTCATGGAAACATTTTCATTCATACCAAACACAATCTAGATTTCGATATCTTAATAATAAGGAAAGTCATTTTAAGAGAATATATTATCTCTAATTCCGAAATCACCTCCTTAATTGCTTCTTTCTTTCCTTTTGCAAAATAGACAAAGAAAGGTGACTAAGTGGAGTATTATGTGAAACCCTTAAGAACCAAAAGAAAAGATCTCTGAAGAAGAGCCAATTAACAAGAAAAATGCTCCGTAGATTCATTGTTTCCCCTTATGAACGCCTTTATAGGTATTCTATTCTACTCTTCTCGTTTTAAATTTTATTTTTCCAATGCCTGTCGTCCCTCTGTGCTAGTATTTCCAATAACAATTGAGTTTTGAAATATCTTATATTGCCAACAATATTTGTATGCAATTAATTGTGAAAATTAATATGGATTAGCTAAAATCAGCTGAGGTTAAATATCCTTTTGCAGGGCATGGGAGATTTTCCTGGTGGTACTAGTGATTTATACAGCTTGGATGTCCCCTTTTGAGTTGGGATTTCTTAAGGAACAAGAAGGACCACTCTCCATAATTGACAATGTTGTCAATGCATTCTTTGCAATTGATATAATACTCACCTTCTTTGTAGCATATCTGGATAAAACCACGTACCTACTTGTTGATGATCACAAGCAGATTGCTTGGAAGTATGCAAGAACTTGGTTTGTAATTGATGCCGTATCAACAATTCCTTCTGAACTTGCTCGCAAGATTACCCCAAATCTAGTACGTCAATATGGCTTATTCAATTTGCTACGTGTCTGGCGTTTACGAAGAGTTGTTGTCTTGTTTGCCAGGTAATTAAATTATCTCATCATAGTTGCACTATATGTTGTGTGTCGGTGGAGGCCGAATTTTTTGTAAGCGGTATCACCACAGAGATATAAGAAGTAAGAAGAGAAACAACAACAATTGCAAATTACAGAAAAATAGGAGAATTTTTTCAAATTATGATTCTAAATTAATCAGTTTTCAGATATTGAATTATTTATTATCACTATAATGGTGTTAAGTGATCTTTGATAAATTAGTTTTTTATTATTCAACCTAGAGAAGGGCAAAGTTTGATTCTAGCTGCCTCTGGTTTTCACAGACAAGAGGCTTAAGAAAAAATGTACGTAAAGAGATAGTTTAAGCCAGCATAGAATTTTACAGAAAGCATTGTGTCATTTAATTTATAAATACTACTTTTCTCACATTGTTTTGTGTGCGTAATAAGTAAAACTTTCCAGCAAAGGGTATCGGATGGCACACTAATGTGCGTTCGCCTCATAGGTGATAGTTTCTCTAATCATCTCTATTATTCTTTCTTCAGGTCGAAGTGTATTTTTGTCGTTCACTGATACATGAATTTGTGCTGTTTCTTAATCATCTAATTGCAATTAATTAACCTAATCCAACCAAGACATGGATCGGACAATCCATGGATGACTTCCTTGATAAGGATATCTGGATTCGTTATGTTACTGCTATTTATTGGTCTATAGCTACTCTCACTAGAGTAGGCTATGGTGATTTGCATCCAATGAACACACGAGAGATGATATTCAACATTTTCTACATGCTTTTTACCTTTTGCTTGACTGCGTATTGGATAGGAAATATGACCAATTTTGTGATCCATGGAACAAGTAGGACTAATCAATCTGTGAGTAAATTGCTTAGTCCTTCAATACCTTACTCATTCAGAGTTTAAGTTATATACACGGTTAGTTTAAAGATTAATTTTTTACACAATCAGGTGATCATATATGTTTATCTATATAATAGCAGGTAACTTGTCGGGATCCACTGCCGGAGACAGAGCACATGTTAACCCATGCTAAAATCTTTCCAACAAGAGTTACAGTAAGTTGCCCTGAAAAGGGGGATATCACGGGGGAGCTTATTTTAGTTACACGTAGCTTCCAAGAGCTGCTAGGTATTGATTACAAAATATATGGGATCAAGCAGGCCAAAGTGCTGATCAACGACTGGGCTGAAATTGATGACTTTGAGTTGATTAGAGATGGTGATCATTTAATTTTTGATCAAGTGAATGCTGAACCTAACAACTAAATATTGATAACCTAAACTAAATTAAAGTATCTATATATCATTTTCTTATTGTTGATATTTTGTTCTTTATCCTACTTAGATTGTTACTTTGGCTAGTTTCCTTGATCATCTGTTTTTTACTGTCGCTGTCAGTATTCCATTTTTATTTGTACACACTTTAATTTTCAAAGCCAAAAAATCGAAAAAACCAATTCGAAAATGAAGAAAACCGAACCAAATGGAAATTATTGCGTTGTGATTTCGATTACCAATGTTGACAAACTGAAAGAGAAGCCGAGAAACTGAATTGAACCCGTTTTCAATCTCTAGTTATTTTAGAATATGATGATCAGATATGAAACTTGTGACCATGTTATAAGCAAGATCTTTAAAAGTGGTCAATTATATTGTGCAACATACCCCTTGGACTTGGGCTTTTTGGATGGTCCTAAACTTGATCTCCAACGCACTGAGAACACGAAAGCATACCTGTATCCAAACAAGTGAATAATTCATGGGATGTTGTTGCAAAATGCTGTAGATATTAGTTGAATCATTTGGATTACAACATATTATTACATGGACAGTAGAGATGGACGATTCGTTCTTTCTTCCTCTAAATTTTATCTCTTTGTGACAGTATTGATTTGTTTTGATCTTTTTCTTTTAAGTTCTACTTCTATTTGGAAATACAGCTCCTTTAGCCGTCAGAGATTTATTTTCTAGTTCAAGGAGGATAAATATATGTGCTCCAAACAGTAGGTGTTTGTAAGTAAGTCACTATGGTTGAAGCATTTTACATGTCCACAATTTTCAATTCTTTGTCGTCCAACGTCTTCCACACGTGGTAAAGTCATAAGCAGTTATTTTTAAGCCATAAAATTACAAAATAGCTAATGTTATAAAATTTCTTCACCAGTGAAACTTCCACACTCTAATAGAGTTTCGCACGTAAAATTTGAAAATCTGTGACATTAACCATTTTTTTTAATAGCGTTAAAATGTGACAACAAGCGCTATTTTTACTCCCCCAACTCCTAAAAGGGGAAAACAAGAAAGGAGGACAAGGTCATAATTCAAGGCCTAACACTTTTAAGATTAAATGTTATAATAATTTAAAAAGTGAACTCTCTAATTTAGGTTTTGTTACACCTTCAACAGCTTGTATTTACATGCCAACTGTTGATATGGCTGTGATTAGTGCTTCGCTAAGAGCACTAATGAGACAATAAGAATGATTTGAGGGTTTGTCAGCTCTCCAGTAAGGATTTTAGGCTATGATGATTTGAGAGTAGCTATAAAGTTTCTCTCGCTTTGTAATGAAGAATCTTTCAGTAAAACATTTTATTCTTTAGTGAATCTATTAATGGTAACTCAAATTAATCGAATGGTTAGTTTGTGATACCAGGCATGCAGTTAGACAAAAAATAACTATAAAGTATCGATTTAAGGTATTTGGTGGCTCTCAACTCTCTTACTTGTACAAAAACTCATCCCATACTAGATTAAATCCAACAAAATGAAGTGATTCGCAAGTTCTAGACCGTCTGCTCTACCTCTCAAACACACAAAAGAGTTGGATTTCACTTTAAAAAAGGAAAAGAAGTATACATAATTATTAGTTATTGGCTCAATATCACTATCAATTTGCTAAAAAGGGGACAATTGTACGCATCAATTTCGTATGGAAGAGTTATTCTGCAAGACAAACTTGGTAGAGATTGTGACGTTCGATATCATTTAAAAGTAATAAATTAGAGCAAAATTAAAAACCATTTCAAGATAAAAGAGTGGATAGTGTGAAAAGGAAGATAGAAATTAAAGGTGAAGAAAAAGAAAAACAAAGGCCTCAAAAAGGATTCGCACTTTTTAATATTCTGGAAGGATAAGGAAAGGAGGTGTAAATTTAACACCCAATTTTGTGAGTATGGGAATAAAAGTCCCTTTGTCACATTCTCTCACAGGTTTGTGACATTATTTTGTACTTTTTCTTCTCCCAGTGGTCACAATTCATTTGTTGATGAATCTGCCAAGGAGTAAAAGACACTGCACCTCCACTGCCAAATACTACTTGCAATTAACACGTCCATTTTCATATTCTGAAAATAGAAATTCGACTAATGAGTTGATCTTCCCATATATGATTTTGATTTTTTTTTATTGATAGTGATGCCAAAACTCAACTTAAATTTGTTGAAAGGTGAACCCATGTCTCATATATGCTCCCAAAATAGAGAATCTTGAATACTCGAAGAAAAATGCATACACCTAATAGTGGAATCCATTGAATACGGTAAAGCACCAAATTATTATGATGAAAAAGAGGAGGTTTTTGTTAGGCAAGGTAGCTCATGTGACATCATAACTCTACTTAGCTGGACTTTTCGAATTGCCATATAACTTGGCGTCTACCTTATTAAGGCGGTGCTTTGAAATATTGAACTACAATCATAGAAAAATGAGGTTCAATCTAAAATAAAATTAGATTTATACCAGGTAATTTCGATGTGAAATATAGAGAGACCTTGTTAAACTATGTAGTATTATCCAGTGCAGTTTTATTTTTTTTATTTTTTTAATGGTTTTCTTTGGGTGAATGATTTGGATGTAGTTCGGTGAAGTACCAACTTTCTGTACTGAAGTACCAAGTATAGCCATAAGAAACAAGGAGGTACAAAATTCTGTATTCAACCAAATATGACTATCACTGCTTACCAAACGCCATAATTCAAAAATATACTATTATCGTTGCTTCAATTCATTCAAATAACATTTTGTAGGTACCCATCTTTAACGCGCACCACCCCTTTCTCTTTCACTTGTTTTCTTTTTGCCCTTTTCACCCCAACCCTTGGATTAATCATTGCAATGATTACTACCCAAATTGTCTTTGTTGTTTCTCATGTGACTAACAGTTGGCCCATATGCAGGATATTTCTATTATATATAAGTGGAAGGAGGACAACCGGCTTAAACCCCTTTCCAAAAGGTTTTTAATTGGGACACGAAATTTAAACTTTTCTTTTAAGGGTATATAA
>NW_026716030.1:0-18343 GCF_029784015.1 Lycium ferocissimum
TCATTTTCAGAAATTTCTTAAATTCCTTAGGGGAAAGATGAATTATTTTTTGTCATCATTTTCCATTCTTTTTTCTTTTTCTCTTTTTTTTTTTTTTTTGTCACATGGCCAATATGGCCCTTTTAGAACTTTCATGATCCTTTTGTGAAATTCCCGTTTTGCCCCTTGACTTTCCTCAATATTACCATTTTGCCCCTAGCCTTCCGCATTTTGCGAATTTCTCTTTTTTCCCTTAGCCTCTCACAATATTTTCATACTAAGAATAGTCATAAATAATATTCATGACAACTCGTACATTAAAATAATTTTTGGAACGCCCTTAACTTCTCGCAATTGTCTCGAATTATTCGAACGTATGAAGTACGGGCTATAACATCATATTCCCAAGACAGCATTCAGGACCGGTAAGATGGGCATTATGTCTGTCTTTAGGGTGACGAATGCTCGACGCTGTATTCATGGATCTTATGAATCGGATATTCAGACCGTTCTTGGATATGTTCGTGATCGTATTTATTGATGATATTCTGGTCTATTCTCGGTCAGAAGAAGAGCACGCGGATCATCTGAGAATGGTACTCGGGGTACTTCGACATCAGAAATTATATGCAAAATTTTCTAAATGTGAATTCTGGCTGACATCAGTGACCTTCTTGGGACATATTATTGGTGCTGACGGCATCCGGGTGGATACCCAGAAGATCGAAGCCGTGAAGAATTGGCCCCATCCTACGACACCGACAGAGGTACATAGCTTCCGGGATTGGTCGGGTATTACGGAAGATTTGTGGAGAAATTTTTCAATATCGTGCCTTTAACAAGGCTAACTCGGGGAAAGGGAGCCAAATTCCGGTGGACGAACGCTGTGAACGGCGCTTCCAGTTGCTGAAGGAGAAATTGACTACAGCTCCAGTTTTGACACTTCCTGAAGGGCCAGACGGGTATGTTATTTATTGTGATGCTTCCGGTGTTGGACTGGGTTGTGTGTTGATGCAGCACGGCAGAGTTATCGCCTATGCTTCCCGGCAGCTCAAAAAGCACGAAAAGAATTATCCCACTCAAGGATCCGGAGCTCGCATGATTCATGCCCCTCAAGATATGGAGACATTATTTATATGGCGTTCATGTTGATATCTACACGGATCATAAGAGTCTCCAATATATTTTAAGCGAGAAGGAGCTGAATTTGGGGGAGAAGATGGTTAGTAGTTCTTTGAAAGATTATGATGTTGATATTCATACCATCACAGGGAAAGCAAATGTGGTAGCGAGATGCCCTCGGCCACGTAAATCTATGGGCGGCCTAGCGGACGTGCCATCGTAAAATAAAGAATTAGTTCGTGAAATTCATCATCGGCAAGTCTTGGAGTCCGTTTGGCCGAATGCGGGAATACCGGGATTTACAGGTGGTTGCCGAATCTTCGGGAAGAAATAAAGCGTCGCCAATGAAGATCCCGTTCGGTGCGTACAGAGACACGGCCCGTGAGAAGGAGAAGACTCCGTTCGAGATTACACCGGATAGTGTTGTTACACAGGAAGCGGTACAAGGTATTCGAGGTTGCCGAGCTACGGCGACAAAAAGTTATGGGCGAGGTACATTATGCCCGTTATTCCGTTCATCGGAGCCACAAAAATGTATCACGATCTCGGATGTCTATCGGTGGGATGGTATGAAAAAGGATATAGCGCATTCGTCGCTCGGCCCAATTGTCGGCAGGGTTAAGATCGGAAAGCACCGAAGCCCGATGTATTATCGCAAGACATGGAGATTCCGGCTTGGAAGTGGGAGATAATTAATATGGATTTCATTACAAAGTTTGCCTCGCACTCACGAAAGTATGACTCCATTTGGGTTATCGTTGATCTACGACAAAATCAGCCCGTTTTCTTCTTCCGGGCCACTTATTCAGGCCGAGGATTATGCCGTATTATATATTAAGGAGATAGTAAGGCTTCATAGAGTTCCCACATCTATTATTTTCGACAGAGGCACTCGCTTTGTTAAATTTCCGGAGGTCATTTCAAGACGGAATGGGGACTCGTAAGTCTTAGTGATCGCTTCCATCCTCGAGTGACGGACGGAGCCGAGCGCACCATCGATGCTAGAAGTTATGTTGCGGGCCTGTGTCATTGACTTCAAGGGTAGCTGGGATGATCATTTGCCGCTGGTTGAATTTGCTTATAATAATAGCTACCACTCCAGTATCCAAATGGCCCCGTACGAGGCGTTATATGGCAAAAAATACAGGTCACCGATTGGCTAGTTCGATGTTGGAGAAACTAAATTAATTGGTCCAGATATGATCCAGCAAGCGGTAGACAAAGTGAAGCTGATCCGGGAGAGATTATTAGCAGCCCAGAGTCGACAGAAATCGTATACAGATAATCGACGTCGACACTTGAAATTTCAGGTTGGTGATTGGGTATTCCTGAAGGTATCGCCTATGAAAGGGGTTATGAGATTCGGCAAGAAAGGGAAGCTCAGTCCGAGATATATTGGGCCTTATCAGGTTATCCGGAGAATAGGCAAAGTTGCCTACGAATTGGATCTGCCAGCGGATTTGGGAGCGGTGCACCCGGTATTTCATGTTTCTATGCTTCGTAAATGCATTGGTGACCCTTCAGAATATTTCCGTGGATGATGTCCGGAGTCACGGTGAGGAACTATCCTATGAGGAGCAGCCGGTAGCTATATTGGATCGTCGGAAAGAAGGTTGCGGAACAAAGATGTAGCCTCCGTTAAGTCTTTGTGGCGGAACAACAATCAAGAGGAAATGACAAGGGAAGCGGAAGCGAGATGAAGAAGAAGTATCCTCACTTGTTCCTATGGTACAGTACTTTAAATTCTTTACTTGATTATGTTGAGCAATAAATGAATTGTGTGTAATCTACAAAAGAACTCCCCGAATTATTTGTAAGACCCGTAAGGTTAGTTTAACATTCGAGGATGAATGTTCTAAAGGGGGGGAGGATGTTATATCCCGTATTTTGAGCAACGGGACTGTTATAGCCCGTACTTTGTACGTTTGGATATTCCAAAGTCGTCGTGGAAAGTTAAAGGCGAGACCATTCTCAAAAATTATTTTAACGGACGAGTTGTTGTAAATATTATTTATGACTATTATTGCACGGAAATGTTGTGAAAGGTTGAGGGCGAAAAGGAAATTCATAAAATGGGCCGTGAAAATAATGCGGAAGGCTAGGGACGAAATGATAATATTGAAGAAAGTCGAGGGGCAAAATGGTAATTTTACCAAGGGCTCATGAATTTAGTCATGTGATGGAAAAAAAAGAGAAGACAAGTGGTCATCTTTGACCACTTTAGGAAATTCAAGAAAAAGAGAGAAAACTCTAGAAAAGAAAGAATGGAGGGGCTAAGTGTAAATTACAAAAAAATGAATGGATCAAAGCTTGCATGGCAAGACTCAAGTATTCATCTTTATTTTAGAAAATTCAAGGAAAAAGAGAAGAAAACTCTAGAAAGATGAAGAAGGGAACATGTGACCATTTTTATTATCTTGAGGGACTTAATTATAAATATATAGAAGCGGTGGAAGACTTTTATATATATATACATATATGAGAAGAAGTCATCCTTTAGTTCAAGAAATTTGGAGGAAGAAAAACAAAACAAAAGAGGAAAAAAAAAAGGGCCAATTCGGCCATACATGGTGGGAGGGAAAGATTGAGAAAATTTGTTCAAAAATTATTTCCCTACTAATTGGAGGGTCCCTAGCAAGGTGGTGTAGTTAGTGGAGCAAGAAAACATTCATTCTTGCAAGGCACAACTCTAGCCAAGTTGAAGAACTAGATGGAAAAGGTAAGGTTTCAATCTTCTTTTATATGTTATGAATGTTTGTGAATGTTGTGGTGTGTAGAAATGCATGGAAATCATAGAAATAATGTGTGTTGAAGGGTTGGCCGTGTGCATGGATGGTTTGTAAAGGCAATGGTTCAATTGTTTTATTTAGTATTTTAATTATTGTTGATGTTGTGAATGATTTCTATATGTTGTAAGGTGAAGGAATGGATGGAATATATGAAACTATGTATGTAGTGTTGTTGGCCGTGTGTGTGTGTGATGTGTAGGAAAATGAATTAAATATACGTAGTAAATTGGTTGTTGTTGAAATGTATAGAAATGAGTGATAATGCATGAAAATCCATGGAAATGTATATGTTGTGTTGTGGCCGTGGTGTGTTTTGTTGTTGCATGGAGAAAGAATGAATTAATGCAACCTAGTATTTTAGTCGTCGACATTATGGATTCCATGACGTAAATGAAAGATTAATGGTTCTTGTTGCTATGGAAAAGATGTTGTGAGGTTGTTATAGGAAAATATGTAACTTTGTAGTAGCTTATGTTATTATGATAATGAAGTTGTTAATGTGCGCATTGTGATGATTGTTGATGAAATTAGAAGATGGAAACATGTTATGAGTAAGTATGTTAAAGGTTAGAAGGTTTGGATGAATTATGGCTTCGGTGGAAAGTAGTATATTGATTAAAATTGTTAATGGGATTGTTGGTATGTTGTTAGTTTGGCCGGGTTGCATTCCGGGATGTTTGTTAACGAAATCGGCCAAGTTTAACTTGGTGGCATGATATATTTACAGGGGAGGTCTTTGCCAGAAATTTCAGACAAGAATCCAATTCAGATTAGAGTTTCGAATCTCATGAATAGTAGTTGGTAAGCTTGACCAAAGTGAAAATTTTGGTGAGATTGAGACGGAGATTTGGAGTCCGGCAAGAAGCGGAAAAGGTATGTAAGACTTTGCATTTCTTTCTTGGCATGTCCTAGATATGTAGTTCCGGTTTCGCGCCTCGGAACCTTTCTAACTCCCGAAATCCGCGGTTGAAAAATAGTCACTATTTATTCGGTAACATTGAACCAAAGAACTCCGAAAGGTGTAAGAAAAGATCGAAACACCCTAGTACGTGCAAGAATAAGACCCGATCACTCTAAGGCTTTCATAAGCAATACTAGCGAAACGTATTATGTAAATTGTCTACGCCGCCTCATTCGACCGAGGCGGGCCCACTATTCCCGAATTCTTTCTTATTGTCCCCTTTGACTTATTTTCATTCTATAGTTAAGAAAAGTTTTTGGTTATTATTTTAACTACTAAAGCATAATTGTTTTAACTAATCCCTCGATTCCAAAACATAATTTTCCTTCCTAAAAGTTTACAAGTTGTTTTTCCAAAATATTCTTTTTCTTCAAAAAACTAAGTTTTACACCATTGATAGTTTTTCTTATGACCTAAACAACGACCATGAATCTAAGATGCCCATGATCCTATGATGTCTATGATTCTGGGAACTATGTTTCCACGGGAATCCATGATTCTACTATGAATACTATGGTTCTATGATGACTATGATTCTATGATGCTATGATGCCTATCATTCTACGACGACTATGATCCGCATGACCGCGATGACTATGATTCTATGACAACTATGATTCTATGATGTCGAGATATGCTATGTCTATGACCCGATGCTATGCTATGCTCTATGTTGATAGTCTCGCCTTATGATCGTTATTCCTCCAAGGTGAGACAAAGCGTCCATGAAAGTTACTCCATAATGCGATCGGAGGTGTCCGACCTTACGTCACTCCGATAAGTATATAATTTTCCTTGGCTCTCTTCGCATGCTAAATATGACCAAGGGTTGGGGGGGAACTATGCATACTTGGGATTGGGGAGGATCTCTTGCTTTATTGCCACCCGGTCGGGCTGGCTTATCATCCCGACGCGGGATGCCCGGACGCGGGATTATGGCGAGAGCCGGAGTATTCCGGCGCTATGTGGGGCGAGCCGCCTCGTGCGTAGCAGTTATCCGCAAAGTCGTGTCACGTGGAGTCTGTTTATGGGTGTGAAGCCGGCCACATTTATAAACGGGGAGGCTGGGCTGGCATTTAGGAATTGCTGGACCTTCTTTGTCCTATGATGCGTGCGACAGAAAGCCAAGTCCCAGAAAATGGAATCTCCTATGCGGAGTGCCTTACCTACGGCGAAAGAAAGTGAGAAGTGATATGGAAAGTTACAAGGACAATTATTGATGTGCGTGCCACCCGAAAGGGGGCTCGGTATAGCCGAGATGAGTCGTATACATACGTAAACACCTTAGTGTATTGCTATCGGCTTCTTGTGTGCGAGATAGTGAAGATAATAAAGACGGCCCCTACGTAACGGGGCATGTCTAAGAAAAAAGCGTGAAAGGAAATACGATAAATAGACAATAAACGAGATGCGATGTTTCAAGAAGGGTTATGGATTTGGCACGACGACGAAGGTGCGATCACTACCTCGGGAACCCGAAGGCCCCCGGGATAAAAAGAAGTGAGTTTATGCACACAAGTTGAAAGGTGAACATTCGGAACCGAAAAGGGCAAAATAGTAATTTCAAAGAAAGGACGTGTTATGAAAATATTCCGGGGACCGGTAAGACTTCAACTTGCCCGAGGATATGTAATAAAGGCTATACGAGGAAGTGGACGCATTATATCAAATTAAGACACCGTATTTTACCGAGTTTCGAGGTTAGCGTGCTCGGAGTGAGAGCAATTTCGTGGATGGGTGACCCCCCTGAAGTTGCAAGAAATTTTACATATTCGGGCATAGGAGACAAATGAGAAGTTAGGGTAGCTTAAGGTAAATTTGAGTATATGGAACGGCTGGGAACCCCTAAGAGGTCACGTGAGACGAGACGGACTAACTCGGTGAAGAGACGGTAAAATACATTACGGCCACGGGGAATTGGATACAAGCTTGATCAATGTTTGAAAATAATTTGGAGGGCTATTGATGTTAATTATATACGTATATATGAGTGTGTGAGATATCCCAAATATGATTGTATCGGTGAACCCTTCCGTGAATCCCGGCGACCAAAGTTACGATACGAAAGGCATTAATCGAGCAAGGTGGTACCGAAGTTCGAGCGACAAGAAGAGTAAACGGTACAAGTGCCGTAAGGTAAGCCGTTATTATCCTACTATAGATTGAGATTGGGAATGAAGATATGAGACGAAGAATGAATGAATAATGGTATAGGTGCGCCCCCGAAAGGGGGGGAAGCGAGGATGAATGTAAAAAAAGTATAGACGAGTTGATGCGGCAATGTATTTTGATATGAACCTTGAGGCACATTGGGAGGCCTTGATCGAAGTGAATTGGTAAGGTCGGGAAACCGACAATGAGCGGATAGAAGTCCGGATAATGTTTAAGGTAATATGAGGTTCGCACAAACTTTGAGTAGTGCGACGCCGTAAATGGACGTGTATGAAGAGGAAGAGTATGACAAAGGGATGATATCGGATAACTTGAGAGCTAATATAAAGGATGGAATAGTTTTAAAAGGGAGCTCCCCCAGGTGTTTATGAGACCCCGTAAGATTAGTCGAACATTCGGGGGACGAATGTTCCAAAGCGGGGAAGGATGTTATAGCTCGTACTTTGTACGTTTGGATATTCCAAAGTCGTCGTGGAAAGTTAAAGGCGAGACCATTCTCAAAAATTATTTTAACGGACGAGTTGTTGTAAATATTTATGACTATTATTGCACGGAAATGTTGTGAAAGGTTGAGGGCGAAAAAGGAAATTCATAAAATGGGCCGTGAAAATAATGCGGGGAAGCTAGGGACGAAATGATAATATTGAAGAAAGTCGAGGGGCAAAATGGTAATTTTACCAAGGGCTCATTAATTTAGTCATGTGATGGAAAAAAAAAAGAGAAGACAAGTGGTCATCTTTGACCACTTTAGGAAATTCAAGAAAAAGAGGAAACTCTAGAAAAGAAAGAATGAGGGCTAAGTGTAAATTACAAAAATGAATGGATCAAACATGGCAAGACTCAAGTATTCATCTTTATTTAGAAAATTCAAGGAAAAAGAGAAGAAACTCTAGAAAGATGAAGAAGGGAACATGTGACCATTTTTATTATCTTGAGGGACTTAATTATAAATATATAGAAGTGGTGGAAGACTTTTATATATATATACATATATGAGAAGAAGTCATCCTTTAGTTCAAGAAATTTGGAGGAAGAAAACAAAACAAAAAGAGAGGAAAAAAAAAAAAAGGGCCAATTCGGCCATACATGAGTGGAGGGAAAAGATTGAGAAAATTTGTTCAAAAATTATTTCCCTACTAATCGAGGGTCCTAGCAAGGTGGTGTAGTTAGTGGAGCAAGAAAACATTCATTCTTGCAAGGCACAACTCCTAGCCAAGTTGAAGAACTAGATGGAAAAGGTAAGGTTTCAATCTTCTTTTTTATATGTTATGAATGTTTGTGAATGTTGTGGTGTGTAGAAATGCATGGAAATCATAGAAATAATGTGTGTTGAAGGGTTGGCCGTGTGCATGGATGGTTTGTAAAGGCAATGGTTCAATTGTTTTATTTAGTATTTTTAATTATTGTTGATGTTGTGAATGATTTGTATACGTTGTAAGGTGAAGGAATGGATGGAATATATGAAACTATGTATGTAGTGTTGTTGGCCGTGTGTGTGTGATGTGTAGGAAAAATGAATTAAATATACGTAGTAAATTGGTTGTTGTTGAAATGTATGTAAATGAGTGATAATGCATGAAAATCCATGGAAATGTATATTGTGTTGTGGCCGAGTGTGGTAATGTTGTGGCCGTGGTGTGTTGTTGTTGCATGGAGAAAGAATGAATTAATGCAACCTAGTATTTTAGTCAAGTCGACATTATGGATTCCATGACGTAAATGAAAGATTAATGGTTCTTGTTGCTATGGAAAAGATGTTGTGAGGTTGTTAGTAAAATATGTAACTTTGTAGTAGCTTATGTTATTATGATAATGAAGTTGTTAATGTGTTTATTGTGATGATTGGATGAAATTAGAAGATGGAAACATGTTAGCAGTAAGTATGTTAAAGGTTAGAAGGTTCGATGAATTATGTATTTCGGTGGAAAGTAGTATATTGATTAAAATTGTTAACGGGATTGCTTCGGTATGTTAAAGGTTTGGCCGGTTGCATTCCCGGGATGTTTGTTGCTTGAAAATCGGCCAAGTTTAACTTGGTGGCATGATATATTTACAGGGGAGGTGAAGCCACAAATTTCGCGCATTAAGAACTAATTCAAGATTAGAGTTTCGAATCTCATGAATAAGAGTTGGTAAGCTTGACCAAAGTGAAAAATTTTCAGTGAGATCGAGATCTGAGATTTGGGAGGTCCCAAGCAAGGTTTAAAGGTATGTAAGACTTTGCATTTCTTCTTTGGCATGTCCTAGATATGTAGTTCCGGTTTCGCGCCTGGAACCTTTCTAACTCCCGAAATCCGCGGCTGGAAAATAGTCACTATTTATTCAAGAACATTGAACCAAAAAGAACTCCGAAAGGTGTGCTAAAGGTCGAAAAAAAACACCCTAGTACGTGCGTTAATAAGACCCGATCACTCTAAGGCTTTCATAAGCAATACTATGAAACGTATTACATGGGGTCTGTCTACGCCGCCTCATCGACCGGGCATACCCACTATTCCCGAATTCTTTCTTATTGTCCCCTTTGACTTATTTTCATTCTATAGTTAAGAAAAGTTTTTGGTTATTATTTTAACTACTAAAGCATAATTGTTTTAACTAATCCCTCGATTCCAAAACATAATTTTCCTTCCTAAAAGTTTACAAGTTGTTTTTCCAAAATATTCTTTTTCTTCAAAAAACTAAGTTTTACACCATTGATAGTTTTTCTTATGACCTAAACAACGACCATGAATCTAAGACGGCATGATCCTATGATGTCTATGATTCTATGGGAACTATGTTTCCATGGGAACTATGATTCTATGAATACTATGGTTCTATGATGACTATGATTCTACGATGCTATGATGCCTATGATTCTACGACGACTACGATCCTAAGACGACGAAGACGTACTACGATTCTATGACAACTATGATTCTATGATGTCGTATATGCTATGTCTATGACCCGATAAGCTATGCTATGCTCTATGTTGATAGTCTCGCCTATGATTGTTATTCCTCCAAGGTGAGACAAAGCGTCCATGATTACTCCATAATGCGATCGCAGGTGTCCGACCTTACGTCACTCCGATAAGTATATAATTTTCCTCAGCTCTCTTGCATGCTAAATATGACCAAGGGTTGGGGGGATGGGAACTATGCATACTTGGGGATTGGGGAGATCTCTCGTTTTACCGCCACCCGGTCGTTCGGCTTATCATCCCGACGCGGGATTTATGGCGTAGGCCGGAGTATTCCGCCGCGCGGGCGAGCCGCCCGCAAGTCGTACTATGACCCGATATGACCAAGTAAGCATGCATGGCATCCGCCCCCCAGGGGCACCATATGCATGTGTTACTCCGATATTCTATGATATATTCTATGTTCTCCATGCGCCGTATATGATCCCTACGTACGTCACGACATAACATATTCTATGTTTCTACGCGGTTGTTGTTCATGTATACATTTCTTACTATGTTATTATTCATGTCTTACATACTCGCACATTGTTCGTACCGACGCCCCTTCTTGTGGGCGCTCGCGTTTCATGCCGCGGGGCAGTACACCTGTACGACGGAAAGCTAGCATAGAAGATGTTTTGGCCGAAGTTGGCGAACTCCGCTTGCCTGAGTGTAGCCGAGTCAGCGCACACGTACTATGGTCCATGATTACAAGTTTAGAGACTTTGCGTACAAGAGTCGTGGGTTTAGAGTGCCGACTTAAAAAATGTAGTTCCACCGGTTGATGTGTTATTTACTTTAAAAAGGAAAAAAAATTTACTATGTATTTTACTTACTTTGACTTATGATTCCACGAGAACATGTATGCACTAAGAGTCCGAGGGTTCGCTCGGCTCCGTGATATGGGGTCGGGTGCCCATCACACCCTAGTGTCGGTGCGTGACAGTGACAACTGGGTGAATTACGATAAGCGAGAACAAGACTACCCCGTGAAGTGAAGCAGAGACTTTTGTGTGTCTTAAAGACGGCATGTGTATGATTTTAATGTCATGGAAATGTTATGAAGCATTGGAGTCATAATCCATTTTTAGTAAGTATGCTAATTTGGGAAAGTTGAAAATTCAAAAAAATAATAATAAGCGGACCAAGTGTGGCCTACCATTTAGTAATAGGGCCACGGCCACATGGATTTATTTCATGTGGAGGTTTAAAAGATGACTAACAAGTCATCTTCCTCACTTTGGTTTCTAGAAAAATCAAGAAAAGAATTGGAGAAGAGAAATAGAGGGGTATTCGGCCCTCTCTTGCAAATTCAAGACAAGAATTTAGCCATCAAAAAAATAGATTCTCTCAAGCAAACTTTCTAATTCAAGTGGTGCTAAGTAACGGGAGTCGTTGTTTCTGCAATAGTTTACTCGTTTTCTATCTACCAACCTTAGGCAAGTTGAGAAGTCAAGAAGAAAGGTGAGTTTTAACTTGTTTTATGTGTTATGAATGGTTTATATGTGTTGTAGTATGCTAAAATGGAAGAAATTCGTGATAAAAGTTGAGTTGAAGTTGAGCCGTGCAGGTATAGCCGTGCATGTGTATGTTCGTTGAAAGCAATGTATTAGTGTTAATTAGCATGTTTTGATTGTTGTAGTATGAAGAAAGGAATGAAAATCATCCCTATGCGAGAAGTGGCATGTTAATGGTCCCCTTTAGTATAATTGTGAATTAACAAATCGTCGTTAGTATTTTCGCTATCGTCGTTATGGATTTTACGAGGAAAAAATGCAAGTTAATAACTCAAAACAATGTTATGTTAGTTATGGGATGATTTGGAAATTTATGCGAATTTTATGTGATTTTGTATTTGTGAGGATTGCCTTGTTAATATGTGAATTATTAGTGTAATGCATGAATTTGGGAGAAAGGAATATGGATGTGGATGCTCTCGGGTTGGGGGCAGTTTCGGGTGAGTTGGAACAATGTTTGGGTTGTTTGAAATATTGTATGAATTGCTTAAAGTGTTCTTGTGTATGGTTTGAATGGGTTTGGATTGGTAATCGAACGTATAAACGTTGATATTAGTTTGAACGTGTTGGCTCCAATGAGTATATTATGAATGTCATTGGAATATTATGAATGTTGTTAAAGTCGTGTAGAAAGAACTAGTAATGTTGGAATGATACACTGATTATTGATGTTGTAATTGGTCAAGGTTCGTCTGGTTGTCATGAAATTAGCCGAGTTGAAATCTCTGGTTGGTGTATTTACGGGGGGAAATGCTGCCGAAATTTCTCGTAGAATTTAATGTACACGCTTGAAATTGAATGCCTAAAGGCTTATGGCTAATGTTAATATATTTGGCATTATGTAGATTTCTTGAGCTTCTCGGTAGCTGAGACTCTGACTTAGTTTGCAGCAAGACAAGGTATGTAAGGCGTTATTTTCTATCCTTTGGCATGTCTTAGTACTATTAGGCTATGAACCGAGCCTCGGGGTAATTCCACTCTTAGAATCCGAGCTTAGTTACGTACTTTATTCGATCCTAAAGACCTACTCCTTAATGTAACCAAACTAAGATTCTTATGTTTTCAAATGATTGGATTTCAAAAGACTTATAAAGAATTTAGACTACAAAAAGGGTCCCGAACTTCAAACGCCCGTAACTTTTGCATACGAGCTCGGAACGCCCCAAAACATAATAGGTAAGTTCATAAGACATAACATTCCCCTAGCTCTCGTAGTCGGGCTCGGATGGGGGTCGGAACCCGTCCGTGGGGCCGGCGGCTTTTCTATGCTGTCCTTAATGACTTTCGGGAAAAAATTGATACTATTTTCGCTTTGACTTCCGCATATGGATTTCTTACTTACTTGATGATTTATGGTTATGATTTTATGCATATTATTGTCACTCACGACTCCACTCGTGCATATGGTTAGTACTTCTTTCACCGGATCCCGGGCCGGTTATGTTCGTGCGCACTTTGATATATTCCGGAGTATGATGTGTTTCCGGTACGCCGAGTCCCGTTGGCCGGGTACCGTGTATATTTGGCGTTACGGGGGTACGGCTTATGATGTGGTATGATATGTCGGGTGTCGGAGATTTGAAACCTCTCGGAGTATGATATGGTATGGCGCCATAACCAAGCGGGCGACCATCGTTCTAAGAGCCTATGCATGATTTATATTTTGATAAATATTCGATATTTTGCATACCATATCTATTTTACGTAATTTGTTATCATGATTATTATTTCGCTTTTACATACTCGCACATATTCGCACCGACCCCTTTCTTCGGGGGCCGCGTTTCATGCCCGTGGCAGGTGCGACGACGCCTTGGTGATCCACCCGTCTAGGACACCGCTCGCTTTCTGAGAGTGCTCCTTCGTCCGGAGCCTATATTTGGTATATATACTTTTCTGATGCATATGTACATATTTATTCGGGGTACGACGGGGCCCCGTCCCGTCATATGATTTTGTTATCATAGAGGTACGTGGACATGTATACGTGGGTGTGGCTATATACGTATGCCTATGTGTGTGTGTTGTATGTTTTGGGCGGTCCACCGGCACGGCGAGCCTAGTCGGCTTGCCTTTGTACATATTTTGAGATTACGCATTTTGACAGCTACCTAACCATTTATGCTACTTATGTTGATTATTATGCTATATCCGAGGCTATATATAATTAATTATGATTATGCGAGTTAATATGCTAATTCCCGGGGTGTCGGGTACGTATAAGTTGTCCATTCGGACATTAGTCACGGCCTACGGGGTTGGGTCGTGACAATATATATGTTTATATGTATGTACACGAGCACGTATTAGAAATGGAAGGTCCCTATGAGAGACAAGTAATTATGATGATGGCTCTACTATCTCCCAATTATCCCATCTTATGCTATTTCTTATGTTGTCTCTTATGCTCCTATTATGATGTTGATTATGCTTTACATACTCAGTACATTATTCGTACTGACGTCCTTTTGTTTGTGGACGCTGCATCATGCCCGCAGGTGGACAACAGGCTTGATCCATAGATTTCTTTTCAGGGGCTACATAGAGGAGCTCCATTTCATCCGGAGCTAGAGCTTTTGGTATTATTCTTTTGTGTATATACCTATGGGCAAGGCGGGGTCTTGTCATGCCTATAAGATATGACATACTCTTCTTAGAGGCTCATAGACAGTTGTGTATGGTTAGCTGTCTTGTATCGTTATCGGCTCATATTTTGTATATCATTTTGATAGCCTTGTCGGCTTATGTATATAGACATGAACAATGTTATTTATGATGATATAAATGCGTTGTTGCCTAACGAGATTAGCACTTTTGATGTATGTAAATTATGAGTAAGCCATGTGTTTCACCTAGATGTGAATAAAAATGTACGATAAAAGGTACTCAGGTGGGTTAGCATCGGGTGCCCGTCATGGCCCTCCGGTTGGGTCGTGATAGTAAATCTAGTACCAAGATGGATACGTTCATTCTGGGAGGTAACAGAACGGTATAGAATTAAGTATCCCAAAGATGATACAAGTATATGAGAAGCTTGTCAAGATTTTTATGGGGCTTCAACTGGTGAAGCGTAGCGTAGTCGAGGATAGCAATGGAAAATAATATGATATAAGTCAAAAAACTTGAGTAAAGATATAGTATTCTAGATATGGCATAGCTCTAAAAATCGAAGCTTGAAAGGGTAGTCAGGAGAGAGTATCTCAGTAAGGTGGATTCCTAAGATATCAAGGTTGAACCTATATCAAATGTAGCAAAGGTAGATGATCTATTCAGAGGCAATGAAGATGTATCATGACCTTGATGGATCAAAAGAAGAAATATTGCAGAGTTCATAATCCGCTAATAAATAAACAAAAAGCCGAAAAGACCGAGGAACACATAGATATGTCATTGAGGAATGAAGGAATGATCAGTATGGATATTATAACTATAAGAAAGTCGGGATAACTAGTTAATGTGTTCTAGTTACCATTCAAATATTCAGATGGTCCCGCATGAAACTCTATATGGGCGATAGTGTAGATCACCAATTGGAAGGTTCGAAGTAGGGAAGACAAAGTTAGTGGGGCCAGACTTGATCCAGCAAGCGGTGGAGAAGATCAAGCTTATTCAAGACCAGTTATTAATAGCTCAAAGTCATCAGAAATCCTATGCGGATAATCGTCGACGAAACATGAAACTCAAAGTTAATGAATAGGTATTATTGAAAGTGTCGACGATGAAAGGTGTAATGAGATTTGTCAAGAAGGGCAAGCTTAGTCCCCGGTATATTGGGCCTTACAAGATTGTGTGCAAGGTAGGCCATATAGCTTATGAGTTAGATTTGCCTTCAGATTTGGAGTCAACCCACCCAGCCTTTCATGTGTTAATGGTTCATAAGTGCGTTGGAGATCCTTCCAGAATTGTGCCTATAGATGATGTACAAGTTACTGAGAAATTTTTCTATGAAGAAGTACCCATTGCTATTCTAGATAGGCAAGTTCGGAGCCTCAGAACCCAAGACGTAGCCTCAGTTAAAGTCCTGTGGAGAAATAATAGGGAAGAAATGACTTGGGAAGTAGAGGAAGATATGAAGTTGAAGTATTCGCATCTATTTCCACCCCTAGAAGAGCTCCAGACAGAGACACCATTATCCTCAGGTATGTGATGCTTCTTTGAATGATTTTTAGGTCGTGTGTGGCCACTATGGATATTGATGTCGTAGCCCTGTGAGGCACAGTATATTTTGGGTTATTGCGATAGGATGGCAGTGGTAAAATTACAGAGGAAACTCTGGCGAAATTTTCGTAGGATTCCTAAGAGCTTAACATTCGAGGTCGAATGTTTCTAAGGGGAGAAGAATGTTACACCTCGTAGTTTTGTACATTGAGATTCGTTAGGTGTAAGTTGCTCAATTGTAGACACTGGAGATATTTCCTAGGATAATGAGATTACATGTGTGCCTATCTTATGGTTATGGAGGTTTAAGTTCATATAATAGGTCATAGAAGGAATGGAGAACAAGTGAAGAAAGGAAACTAAGTTGTTAGAATTTTGGAGAAAGGATAGGCAGGATTTCGAACGATAATTTTGAGCCAATTTTGGGAAAGGATATCTTTTAGCATATGAAGAGTTGTCAAGTAAATTAAGAGCCTAAAATAAAGTTCATGAAGTCTAGTTTCCAACACAACAAACCGCCCGTCGATATGACATCGGAGTAGAGAGTTATCAACGTTACAAGTTAGGCCGGCAGAGCAGGGATGCGCAAGCTACAGTGTGCGAACGCGCAGCTACAGTGCGCGAAAATTCTAGGTCGGTGCTAACCGACTCTAGAACAATATAAAAGGGGGTTTAACCCCTTATTTTTCATCCAAACTCCCCTAAAACTATCCCAAACTCTCTAGAACATTCCCCCAGCTTCCGTCTATAAACTTTTAGTCCAAATCAAGTGAAATCTCGGGATTTAGGTTCGGATAGCGTATAGTTGTGATTATAATATCGTATTGCGGTGAATATTGGCTTGAAATCAAGGTGAATATTGATGATATTGCGGCTCTAGTGGGAATAAGGTAAGAATCTCTCCTTATTGATATTGATTTAGGTTTATTTACAAAGATAGAACTATTAAATTATTGTATAATGAAATAGTTGGTTGAGAAATCGGGTAAACATCACATGGGATGTTTTGTGGAGTATTTTGGTATTGATAATGAAGTTGTTGATGTTAGTATTGTTGTTGTTATTGTTGGTTGTTGGTTATTGTGATTTCGGGTTAGGGATATAAACAGAGGAGATGATGCCCGAATTTTGGCAGATTCTAAAGGGGTTTAACTTGAAGGCTTAAGATAAGGATATGACGATAAGCCTAACAATAATATGAATTATCTTGAATGTAGATTTACGAGCTTGGGAGGATAAGTGTTATGTAGTTAAGGAGACCAAAAAGGTATGTTAAAGCTGTCCCTTTCTTTCTAAAGGCATGATTATTTTCTTATGAATCCACACATGCTTTCCATAACATCCTTATTCCCAAAAAGCTAGAAGTTCATGATCCTCAAAGTTCTTATGATGCCAAAGATAGATGTTTCTATGATGATAATGATGATGATAATGATCCCATTTCTAGAAATTCCAAAGCTTATGGTTTTGATGCTATTATGAGATTATTGAGTTTATTTCATGATTTTCTTGATTTCATTCATTATTGTTGATCTCACCTTATGATAATTGTTCCTTCAAGGTGAGATCTAGCGATGATGATTGTTCCATAATATAAATCGGAGGTTACCAACCTTACGTCACTCCGATAAAATAGTAACTTCTAATTGGGCTCTCATGCATGCTATTTACATTATATATGTATATATGATATGAGAAAAGATGACGGCGTTATATACGCGTATATTATATGTATATGGGGTATGGGAAAAGGGTGACGGCGTTATATACGCATAACCACCTGATCAGTTGGTATACTATGATATCGTCCCGAACGCGGGATATATGGGTATATAATGATGATATAATATATTTATGGATCGGGCTGCACGTTCCGCAGCACTATTAGGTTATATATATATATGAGAAATATTTTTGTGAAAAGGCTAAGCATGCATGGTATCCGCCTAAGAGGCATTCAGATGTACAAGTCATCTATTTATTTCATGTTATGTTCCCTATCTATTGTTATGTTTCTATTCATGCCTTACATACTCAGTACATCGCTCATACGGATGTCCTTTCTTATGGACGTTGCGTTCATGTTGTTATATCCCGTGTTTTCGCATATTTGGAAAGTTTTGAAATAATTGTGACTTGTGTGTTATAAGGCAATATTTTGATTTTAGTTAATATGACTATGTTGTTTGTGAAATTATTGGTGTAAAGGCATCGGGGAAGGCCGAGGGCAAATTTGGAATTTTGGAAATTTGTTTGGAATTACAAAATGAGTTTTCAACGAATTGGGCCAAGAAAAATTGGAAGAAAATTTGGAGCCCAAATCCAAGGGGTGGCCGGCCATGGCTAGGCCCCAAGCCCTTTATTAAATGGTCATGTGATTTTCACATGACCATTAGTTGGATATATATCCTTGTGGCCTTTAGAAATTTCAAGAAGCTAGCAAAACAAAAAAAAAAATTTAAGACCAGCCATTCGGCCGACCCCTTCTCCCCACTTCAAAAAAATTTTCTTGCTTTGTTTCCAATCCAAAAATCTTGATCTTCCCATATTTGTAGAGTACGCGAGACTTTCTCCAACTTGATATAATTGGTTTGGCGGAAGAGCGACGTTTGCGGTTAATTGGAATTTTAAGAAAAAGGTAAGATTTCTATGTTTTATGTTATGAAGTGGATATATGTGTGTTAGTGACTAGAGTTGC
>NW_026716031.1:0-18027 GCF_029784015.1 Lycium ferocissimum
ATATACATATAACGTGCCCCGGGCCCCTCTGGTGAGGGACCCCGGTGAATAATGCGGGGGGTGTACGAAAACATGTCCTGGCCCGGACTCAGTGAAAGATGTAACAGTATGCACGAGTAGATTAGTGAGTAACCATATACATATAAATCGTCATTTGAGACTCAATAGATAAGTAAGCTAATCAACGCTCGAGTATTAAAATGATAGTTATGTTAAGTTTTCTCTAAACGTCATTAAGAATTATATTAAGGAATGTCTCGGGGGTCATAGACATGTGTCAATCCGAGACAGCATGACTTATGAAAGTTAAAGACATTATTCGTTATAGAATCCTTTAGGAATAGAAACTTTTATGCATCATTTACTATTCAGTCATATAAAAGACTCGAGGGCAATAGTCCGATCATCTTAAGAACTCCAATATCAAGAAGTGAATAAGAATCATAAAACATGCTCTTTAACTTATGAATAGAGTTACCTCAAAGTTCATATCGTATCATACTTACATCTAGGACACATGCCAAAGAAAGAAAGGATAGGCTTTACATACCTTTAGCGTTTACTCGCAACACAACACGTATACGCTGCCCAATAGTATCTCAACCTATATTAAGACGTCAAGAACTACGATTAAACTACGAAGAGGTTCATAACGCATTCTAATGTTTGTAACTCCTTTCTAGACAATTAGACGACGTTTCGCTTATATTCAACCCAACTACATACAACCAAGCCAACATCACTAATCATGCATTCAAGTATCAACCCGAGACTATTCAAACATGACTCGAGGACACCCAAAGCAGCCCATACAACATTCCAAACAGCCCAACCAACACACCATGTGACATATAATCTTCCAAGTTCAACAAGAATAACAACAATACATTATTTTCTTCCAATTTCACAAATCATACCAACAACCACACGTTTAGCAACATCATTTATATAAATGCAAGAAACTATATTAACATCATATTAGCTTCTACAACAACCCCACAAACAATTACAACTCAACTTGAATCATTAAACCTTCATTCTACTTCCTACAATCCATAACAACAACAACGAAATTCTAAGTAAAATTAATCCATCATTCCTACACGTCCACGGCTTGGATGACTTTCCAACATTAACATATACATTTTTTTTTACACATCCAATTCACATTTATATATGTTCACAACACATCCAAGCTCACCCTAAAACATATAAGAAGTGATCAATTCTTACCTTAATACTCAACCCTTCAACGGCTAGAACTTGCAATTGAATTAACACTTGTTCTTGTTGCCTTAATGAACACTTTCATGCCACAATCTGCCCATCCAATTAGGCTAGAATACCATGAAAATCAATTGGAATCAAGGTCACAAGCTTGCAAGAAAATCAGCCATGGCCGAGAGTTCTCCACCTCTTTCTATCTCTAGTTTCTTAAGTTGTGAAGATGATGAAATGGTTTCCTTGTCATCAATTTACTATTTATAGCATGTCTATATGTTGGACACATGTCCCACTCATGGCTTGATCCAATCAAATTTGGCCAAGCCATGGGTGGGACCCACACGGCCACTTAGGGATTAATTATTGAATAATTAAACTTTTAATCCCACTTAATAATCTAATCATGGTTAATTAATCCCTAATCTCCAATAATATTTCCACACCAATTAAAATTTATAAGCAACTTGTGCATTAAAACAAAATCGGAGGTTAAAAGTTTCTACCTTCGATCCCAAAATAGTCTTGTCCTTAACTTGTCGCGATTCGCTTTAAAATATCCTAATGTTTAGAAATACGGGATATAACATATACAAGCTAAGTAAAGAAGACTAATAGGCAATTACAATGCTACCCTTAATGAAGTAAGGGCCTTGTTTGGCTAGTCTTCTTATTGTAGTCTTCAATTCAAGAATTGGCCTTGATAGCACAAACACGCCCCTCCTTGCATAGATGACCTCTAATCAACCTTCCATGCATGACCTTCTTGCAAAGATAACCTTCTTTGCACAAATAGCCAACTCCGGATCTTGTCAAGTTTGCAAGTGTAGCCAATTTGCGAGAAACGTCCTTTGTTTACGTTTGGTCACTTTGCACATTTGGTCCCCCTTTCTTCGAACGATCGACTCCCCAAGCCACCTTCCGCACATTATAATCTATCTTGTGTGGCTTGTAGGAGCCTCCAAAGGCCTCAAACAACTTCTTCATCTTCCATGTAGCTTGTAGAGCTTGAAGTCTCATATCTCGTCCTTGAATGTACATCTTGAAATGAAGTGTGCTAAGTAGGATCATATCACTCTGCCACCAAATAATGTCGAAGGAAGGCATCCACGAACTCCTACCACATGGGTGGAGGTGGATTAACCCCTTTGGATGATACCCAGGTCTCATACCAATGAACAATAACATCCCGTAGTCTATAGGAAGCCAACTCCACTGACTCAGTTTCTGAAGCATGCATCACCCGTAACGTCCTCAATATCCCATCTATAAAGATCTGCGGGTTCTCATCTGATTTCAACCCAAAGAATTTTGGAGGGTCTAGATTAATAAAATCTCAAACACGGCACCTTGACTCTATACCCAGCGGCTCTTACTGCAGCCTTTGGGCACCGAAGCCGACCTGCGCCCAGAGTGATAACTTAATAGCCTCTCTCATCTCCGGCCGAGAGGGCATCTAGTGGAGGAAGCTGGGAGTCTTTGAGGAGGCTGAGGTGGAGCTCCTCTATGCTCTTTTGGAGCGGGCAGAGTATGAGAGGACCGAGATGGAACCTCATTCTGGGACTCGCCCTCCATTACATCTACAAGCGATACCCGTCCAGTTATCCTACTTGCTACGGCTGCCACTTACAGGCACTGAAAGCTTTTCCTCGTCACAAAGCATTATTGAAATCATAACGCACGGTCGAGGAAGAAAAAAAGAAATCCTTATAACATGGATCTATTGCACGATCTAAGATGAGAAAGAAAAGGTCAATCTTTCTAAATGTCCTGCAGCCTCCTGTTTATAAGTGTGGTGCACTGCACACCCATAAATAAGACTCTACCGTGCACAGCTCATAGACAGCCCTAGGAGGAACTGCTGTGATACCACTTTTGTCTCGACCTAACAAGAGGGCCATGACGGGCACCTAGAGCTAACCTACCGAGCACCGCAAAACGTACATCTCATAGTAATATCTGAGTGGGCCATAAAGCTAACTCATAAATATCATAATCTGTAAGGGACACAAGCCCAAAAGCTATGTATATATACATCATCAAACTGATCTTAAGTACACAAGCCCACAAGGCTATCAAAATATGATGATTCAACAAGGAATGGACTGAGATGGTCATAGAACCTCTAACTGTACATAACTATCTATGAGTCTCTATATGGAGTGCATAACACCATAAGGACGGGACATGACCCCGCCATGCCCATATATATACACACAAAATAATAGTACCAATTGAACTGCAGCTCCAGAGCAAGTGGAGTGCTCCTCTACAAATCTTTGAAGCAGCATGGTTCCATCCATCTCCTTGTCTATCTGCGGGCATGAACGCAGCATCCACAAACAAAAGGATGTTTGTACGAATAATGTACTGAGTATGTAAGGCACGAATAACAACATAATAAAGACATGAAAGTAACAAGAGATAAAAGAGAAAACTTGTACATCTGAATGCCTCTTAAGGTTGATATCATGCATGCTTTTCTTTAAAAAAAAATCATACATAGATATATCATAATATCATAGCCGGCCATATAGGATCGATGTCATCCGTACCTGGCCATAATAAGGCTCGGTGTTATTCGCACCCAACTGCAGTGGTGTGCACAATAGATGTCGTACCCGACCGACTATAGCGCGGCTCGGTGTGAAAAAATAGCTACATATATTATAAAGCATGCATGGGAGTCCAAAAGAAAGGCTATAACTCCATCGGAGTGACATAACGTCAGTAAACCTCCGATTATCATTATGGAACTATCATCATGAACATATCTCACCTTGAAGGAACAATAACCATAAGATGAGATCATCTTCAATAAAATGAGATCAATAACCATAAGGAAAAATTAATAATCACGAGATAACGATCAATAATATCATGAGATCATGAAGAACCATAAACTTCTAGTGTTTCTAGGATAGTAGTCAATGTGGGTATCTTTCGTATAAGTTTGTAATAATAGTATCATGCCATAACAAATAAAGGGATAACCTTAACATACCTTGTAGTCTACTTAACCAAACCACTCAACGTCTAGCCTCCTGAACTTGCAAATCTACATTCAAGATGATTCATACTAAGGTTAAGTCGTTGAAACGCTTATAAAGTCAAACTAAACTAATAAATGAGCTAATGAAATTTGAGCAGCATTTCTCCTATATCATCTACTTCCTCCAAACTCCAAAACAACTCCCACGCAACATAACAATGTCAACAATACCATAGCTAAAAGATAATTTGCAAATTAGACTCAAATTAATTCAAAATCCTCTTTTCAAATTCCATCCATAGCCAACAACTACAACCCAACACCTTATAACCTTTCTTCCATAACTATTTTCACATTTAAGACATGCTAGCCTTCATATCAACCCAAAATAAGAAATAAAGTTAGAATCATACCTTATAACTTGAAGAACTTCACCTTACACAATTTACTCCAAAGCTTATCCACCACAACTTCAACTAGTAGCAAAACACATCTCTTTCATGAACTAGCTTAGGTTTCAAGGTTTGATGTTCTTTGGAAGTACCTTGGGATGATTTGGAATGTTTATGGGTGTTTGAGAGAGCTTAGAGGGTCTAGAAGGATTTTTTTTTGGTAATAAATGAAACCAAGTTCGTGGCCCGTTTATTTAAAACAAAAAAAAAATTCCACCGCCTCAAATTCGAGGGTCAACTCGACGGACCGTCGATATGCTCTACGACCGATGAGTGGTGGCATCAAACTGCCCATCACAACGACTCTCTGATGGTGGTTCCATGGTGGGGATTGACAGGCCGTTGACCATTCTACGGTCTCTCGAAATGGGCGTTGAACTGCCCCTCCTATCACACTTCACTTTCTAAATCCACGTCGGCTAACTCCCGGCGAAACTTAGCGTATAAAGTATGGGGTGTAACAAATGCCATAGGTTTTGGATATGTTCACAGAATTGTCTCCTAGTGATACAAGAACAAATAGGAAAAAGATAAGAAAATGACAAGAAAGTAAAGGATAGATAATTTGACACAACTAAAGACCCAATTTAGCAGCCAAAGTTCTTCAATTAATTGAGACCTCTAAATTAGGAACTAAAGAGCACTAAAATCTTCGGATGGCCGCAAGGGATTTGACTCCCAAGCAACCAATCCTCTAAAAAACAATGCTCAAAGTCAATAGCTTACACAAGCTCTCAACACTCAAGTGTTTGTAAATATCAATAGTCATCAAAATCTACCTTGGGAAATAAACATACTTTTATTAATACAAGATAAAGGTGGAAGGCAACTAAGTTATTACAAATCTACCCTTAATGAAGTAAGGGCCTTGTTTAGTTGTCTTTCTTGAACTTGAAATGCTATCCTTTAAGTAATAGCCTCCTTGCAAGCGTAGCCATCTTCATTCCCTTTCTCTAACTCATTTTCCTATTCAATCTCCCACACTTGGGTCACCTACACGCATCTAACAAGAAGACAACATGCAACCACCACAAGACTCATTAGTACTAGAGAGATCCGTGAGGATAATCTCACAATGACAATCATCATAGGTAAACAAATAGTAGAGGAAAGTGTCTCTCAAATCAACCTTAAGCGTAAAATCCCCATTTGACATAAAAGTCTCATCACATGTACAAGGGACTTTATAAGTAAACAAAGTGGTGTGGAAATAATCAAACAATGTCGTACTATCAATATAGCCATCAACAAAGTCCCTCACAACCTCAAAGCCTTGTTTCTTGATTGAATTATGACTACCCAAATGAGACGCTACGCTCACATCACCACGAAAGACTCCCCACTATCATTTTTTAGCAAGAAATGGGTCATAGCTGGAGGGGTCACTTGATTGAAGCCAAGCACGAATATGATCATCATAAATAGATGGGCCATCATGCAAAGACTCACAATCATGGGCACTGAAATTCGAAGGTTCACTACTAGGACTCCGCAAGTAGTCAAGCAGGTCAATTCTCCCATCAACTATTGGTGCATCCTCCCTTAGCATACCTATGTCATTAAATTTTCTTGTAGATTGATCACTATCCCAAAGTGGATTGTCATAGATTTTGTAGTCACTTAAGGAAGCTACATCAACATCATAACATACCAAACAACTAGGCAAAGTATCAAGAAATAATCTCATCATCATCAATTAGGGCATGGTTATTCGAGCGAGAATGGTTACTAGACACGGAGTTGTCAAAACATGTGGTATAACTCCCAATTGAATAAGTATCATAAACATCAAGCTTAATGTGAGGTAAACAATCACTCATACTCAAATTGTCATCCAAACCACCCAAAGAAGTAGAAGTACTATGAAAAGGGGGTTTACCTTGGTATTCATTCAAAGGATGCTCTTCACCTTGGGTTACTAATGGGAAGTTCGATAGATCAATTGAAGAGGTGATTTTGACCTCCATTCTTTCCTTCAAGCGTAGGAGTTTCTCACATGAGAACTCCTTTCCTTGTGTACCTACAAAATGGTCCTTTTAGCAAGATGAAAAATCAAAGGTGTTAGATGGATTTTGTGGCAACTCTCTCACTTCCCCCTCATCTTCACAAGGAGCCAATTGCTCCCTCACTACACAATTTGTTATGGGAATCTCCTCTTCTTCAGGCATGGTTTCCTCTTCTTGAGGCATGGTCATACATGTCATCACCTTCCTTGCCAAACAAAGTGGAACGGTGATATCACTATCATCTTGTTCCTCATTACTCCCAAGTTCATCATGCTCATGATTGACCTCATCACCTCCCTCCTTGCATTCTCCCTCATCATCACCACAAATGTCTCTCAAAATAAAGGCTCTTCGATTGGGGCACTCACTTGTTCTATCACCAAAGTCATGACATTTAAAGCATTAGATGGGAGCAGCTTTCGTACCTCCTTCCTTTTGGATAAGATTTGGGGGATGTTTCTCAATTTGATTATCCTTTTCAAAGGGTTTCTTGGATTCTTGCATGTTGCCCTTGTTCTTTTGCCAATTTGAGGAAAAATTTCCTCCTTCTTGATTGTTGTTCCACAAACTTGTGTAACCTCTTGACTTATTGAGGTTTTCTTCCTTGAGACCCTCCTCTATCTCAATCGCCCCTACAAGAGTTTCATCAATATCTTGATAGTTGTGGAGTCTCATTTGGGAAGCAATGTCGCTATTCAACCGGGGCCGGAACCGGGTCATGGAATTCAATCCATCTTCTTCAAAGTCAATTCTCATTTTCACAAGTTGAAACTCATCATAGTATTCTTTCACACTCTTGTTTCCTTGCTTCAAAGTGTATACCTTCTTGGGTTTCTTTTGCTTATATCGTTCAGTAACATACTTGCGCTTCAAGATATCCTTTAGCACCTCCCAAGTAGGCGTTGGGGCAAGACCATGTAATCTCCCTGCGTTCACTTGAGTTTCCCACCATTTGGAGGCAAATCCTTCGAAGTGGGCAATTGCATAAGATGCCTTTTTCACCTCGGACATGTCATTTGTTAAGAAGATCCGGTCACATTGCATTATCGATTCAAGAAGCACACCGGGATCACTACCCCCTTTGACACTTGGAAGAGACAATTTAATGGAGTTGAGGCTCGTGTCCCGACCCCTATTGTTCCTATAGTTTCCATGATTCGCATACGATTCTCTTCCATAGTTATCACCATAGAATTCACGATCTCGACGAACATCTTAATCTTAATGATCATCATGGGCTTGATAATCTCCTTGCCTTCCCATTTCAGGATGTGGACCATTCCTACTACCCCACCCTCGATGGGCTCCTCGTCACCCCCATACTTGATTGGCATTGTGCTCAAGAATGGCATTATCTACCTCGTCATCATCAAAAATTGGATCATCCTAGTTAGGTTATTTGATATTTGTGCGGCTTTGGGGTGGTAATGGGTCCTGTGGTGTTGGATCATTTGGTAGTGGAGGTGGATTGTTCCGTTGAGGTATTGGAATGTTGTTTGGTGTAGTGAGGACGATATTTTAGGGAGTGGGTGTATAAAATTGATGAACGGTTCCAGGTGACAAAGTAGGTGATTGGTCAAGATGTTCCCTAAGAACCACCCTTCTTTCTGATGAATAGGACCGGAGCACCCTAAGGTGAGGTACTTAGTCGAATAAAACCTTTATCTAACAAGTCCTTCAACTGATCGTTCAATTCTCTTAGCTCTGCCGGAGCCATCCGATATGGTGGAACAGAGATGGATTGAGTATCAAAAATAATATCAATTCCGAAATCAATAACTCTATCAGGCGGAATGCCCGGAAGGTCTTCTGGAAACACTCCGGGAAATTCATTAACTATAGGAACAAACTCAAATTCGGGTACTACGGGTTGAGTATCGTTGATAACAACTAGATGATAAATACATCCTTTCGAGATCATTTTATGAGCCTTAAGATAAGAAATAAACATACCTCGAGGCTTAGCAATTTCACCTTTCCACACAATAAGTAGTTCATTATGGAATTTAAACCGAACAAATTTATGTCGGCAATCCACATTTTCATAACTCTCAGACAACCAATCCATACCTATAATCACATCAAAATCTACCATCTCTAGTTTAAACAAGTCAGCTATAGTCTGACGATTTTTAATTACAACTGCACAGTTTCTATAAACTGTAGATGCAATAACGGGAACACCAGCAAGGGTATCCACATAGAAGGATTCTAACAGTAGTTCAGGCTCCACCCCAAAATCAAGAGAAAAATATGGTGACACATAAGAAAGATTTGAGCCTGGATCAATCAACGAATACGCATCAATAGAGCAAATAGTGAGAATACCTGTGAGCATCTAATCTGAGGATTCAACTACCTCTCTACGAGTCAAACCATAAATTCGAGCTTATCACCCATTAGCGGTGTTAGAAACTGCTTTACCAGTCCCATTACCACGAGCATTAGGAGTCTTATTAGGATTACCAGGCGGTGGATTCTTAGCAGCAACAGGAGCAGATGAATTATTTCTCTGGCCAGAAGAGTTAGCCATTTCATGAAACCACTTCATACAATCTCTATTGATATGAACCCTTGTACAACAATAATGACAAATATGATCCTTCCATCCAGATGAATGTTGGGTGTTACATTGCGAAAATCTGCTCTGATTGTTGTTTCCCTGACCTTGTCTACCAGAAGGAACACCGGCACTAGAATAAGCGGCAGACTGAGTAGGTGCAGAATACCCTTTCCTCTGCCCTCCATTATGCGAGCCACTAAAACCACTCGTAGTTTAGGCCATCTTACTTTTTCCCTTTGTAATTTCTCCTCACTCTTCTAATTCTCTTGTTGTTCCACGAACCCAACCAAGGAAAAAGTGTACCAGTAAGAGACATAGCCGCAGCAGCACATGCAGACATAATACGTGGTATTAACCTACGCACAAATCGGCTCAACTTGTGCTTTTCAGTCTAAATCATATACGTTGCTTACCTCACAAGACGAGTAAACTTCAAACTATACTCACGAACGAACATAGTGCCTAGCTCAATCTTCTTAAACTTAGTGGCCAGAGCAAATCGTTCCTCATTAGACAGATATCTCCCCATGAATGCCCCCTCAAATTCAGCCCAAGTAGGAGCTGGAGCATTATTACCCCGCTCAGTCTCCCACAATTCGAACCAAGCATGTCATGACCCAATTTCACTGAATCGTACAAGCACCTACCTTTCCCACCTCGGTAGGCGAACCCTTAACTAAACATTCACCAATAATAGAAAATAGCAGAAGAAAGTAAAATAACGTAAGCTCACAAAAATAATATAATATTAACAAGTGCAGAAGTAAACGAAATCCACCCCAGTATCTGGTCTAGTCATACAAGAGCCTCTAAATCCAAATACTAAAAGTCTGAATAATAATAAATAAGTAGTCTCAAATCGTGTCTCAGAATGGAAAGAAAGACATAGGTGATAGAAGAGTCTTCAAGGTCAGCGGACGCCATGCTCACCCTGGGAAATTCGAATGAAATCTGAAGAGTCGATCAACCACGGGTCAGAGAAGTAGATCCTAGTACTGCATTCATAAAAAAATGCGACAGAGTGCGAGGTCGGTACAAACCACGATCTTTGGTAGACATCATCGACCAACTAAGCATAGTTAACACAATTCGAGAAAATAAAGTAGATAAGCAAATAAACCCGGCCAGCATGAGACAATATAATCGCAAGCAAGTATCCGTCATCACCAATGTAAGCATCTAAACCCAAATATGGTAAGTCTGAGTATATCTGATCCAATCCAATCACCACAATATAATCAACACAATCCAATCATGACAACAGAAACATCACAATCGAGAAATAATGAAATGTAGCGCCATAATGGTATGAATGCGATGTCGTGCCATGCAAATGAGGTGTACAAATGTACTCTGGACGAAAATATCGACGTCTCGATAGCACAACCCAGTGTGACTCGCGAAGTCTAAGTGCCACCCGTCTCGAATCTTTGCCTAATAGACAGACGGGACCCTATCTAATTGCTCACTGGGGGGTCTCACCGGCGCTACACTGGGGGACCCGCGGAGTCCTTGTACTGACAACGATTTCGGGATAACATCGGAATCGGCCATGCAACAACGATGCCCAAAATAGCTCATCAGACATCGGCCTCCTCACAATCACTCAAACAAAAAAGTCTGTCAAATATCAGTTTCACACAATCAATGATTCCGGAATTGAACCTCGGACATTGGCCTTCTCACGATTACTCAAGTAACAAAGTTCATCGAAATATCAATTTCATATAATTAACGATTCCGGAATAGATATTCGGACATCGGCCTTTTCGTAATCACTCATGTAAAAGAGTATATCGAACGCCAGTTTCGCTAAATCAATGATACCGGATCATCACCGGGTATCGGCCATGTATGAATATGAGAGAATGCATGCAATACATATGTCAATCATCAACAATCAGGTTTAATATCACATATACCACAACGAGGTATGCCAACAACATATCGCCTCACAATACCACAGTGGGTATGCCAAAATATATCAAGTCAAGTACCAACAGTGGGTACGCCAACATATATCAATAACTCAAGTACCAACAGTGGGTACGCTAACATATATCGAGCACAAATACTAACAACGGTATGTCCATTCTATCCAAATAAGGACGACAAGCAAGACTCGATATCTATCAACTACATATGGCATCAAGCCAACACAATTAATCGATCAAACACACATAACGAGGTGGCTAGTCCCAACACACATCAAGGCGCAACCTAAGGGAATATCCATCCGAACTTCATACCCGAAGGTTCACATGCTGTCTCCGACCTCATAATCTAAATATGTGATTCACTATACGAAGTCTCATCAAAAGTAAACCATAACTGCTCCGGACAAACCATAACTCTTGCCTTACTGCCCGAGCTCAAACCCGAGTAGTCTAAGTATACATTCTAATTATCAAGTTATTCTTTTGCCTTGCCGCGGGCAAAATTCCAAATTAAGAAGCATAAAACCTAAGTATTCTAAGCATAATCGAATTCTAAATTAGAAATCATGAAAAATGATACTAATATTGCTATGATATCAATTAGGTCAACCCTCTCTTAACCATATCTAAAGGATTTGGGAAAATCTAGATGGGAAGAGTAAAGGAGGCAAGCAAAACGAGAAATTCGCGGGCAAAATACTAAATTAAGTACTAGGTGATCATAACCCAACCACTAATTGTTGATTTAACTCAACGATTGGCCTAAATCTTATTCCAAGTAAAAACCCCCAAATTAGGTATAAACCCTAAGTCTCCAAATCCGAGACTTCAAGTGTTCATGATAGCATGGGAGGATCGTTTGGAGAAGAGGGTTGAAGATGGTCATGCTTGTAATGTGGCTATTACTTGAAGATTTACAATTTCAAGTTCTTTTCCCAAAAGAAGACACCCAAACAAGGCCCTTACTTCATTAAGAGTAAAAGTGTAATAATGTAGTTGTCTTTTTTAGCTTTAGTATAAATAGTAGTTTCTTTCATTTGGAAGACTTAGACTATTTTGAATATTGATATTTGTTATTGTTAAATCTTGAGAGTTGAGAGCTTGTGAAGCCTTTGATTGAGTAATTGTTGAGAGGATTGGTTATTAGGGAATTCCAAATCCCTTTTGGTCATCCTAGGAATTTGGTGTTTCTTTTGTTCTTAATTTAGAGGTCTTAGTTTGCTATAACTTTGGTTGCTAAATTAGGTCATAAGTTGTGTCAAATTATCTAATAAGTTGTGTCAAATTATCTATCTCTTTTATTTCTTACATTTTATTATTGTTTTCGTTTCCGTTCTTGCATCAATTGGTATCAGAGCCTAAATTAGGGTTGTTTCAACAAATTTACCTTGGGAGATTCTAAAAAAAAAAAATCGAAATTAAAAAAAAAAATCAAAAATTCTACAAAACCCCAAAAAAAATTTGTTTGTTTTGTTGTTTTGATATTAGATTCTGGTTCCTTAGTACGTTAGGGCTTCAAATCCAAAGTTTCGAGTCATTCCAAGTTGTTTTGAGATTTTCACCATTGTTGAGTTGAAGAACTTGAAGTGGGTCTTGTTGATTTGGGTGAAATTGGGACTTGAAACTTATTGGGCTTTGTTCTACAAGTCTTGGGGAGTCTAGATCTGAAAATTGAAGGAAAAACAAGTTGATTTGAAGGTAGTTGAAATTTTGAAATTTTTGGTGTTCTTGAAGACTTTCAAATCTTCATAAGGAAGAAGACTCTCCAAAGGGGCATTTAATCCAAAGTTTTCAAGTCAAGATTTGGGGAAAAGGTGTTTTTCTACCCCAAAAGGTAAATACTAGGTTGAGTGGGCCCAGGAACGTCATCAGATCCAAGAAATTTGGTCCAAATTTTGAGAAGATCGAGTTTAACACGAAAATCACTGAAGCTGGGAACATTGCAAATTATGGACCGTAAATCACTTTACGCACCGTAATCTGGGGTCATAAATTTGGATCTTAGAATTGTAGCTCACTGGAATTTGGCAACCTCATTAAATACGGGCCGTAAATCCAAAATACGGACCATAAACCACAATACGGACCGTATTCCCCAACCATATAAAAGGACCAACGATTGGAGCATTCTGCCTAGAAAAGACATCATTAAATACGAACCGTAAAACAAAATACGGCTCGTATCTTGTGGGTCGTAAAAGGCAAGGAACATTCTGTTTTAGGGCATCACTAAATACGGACACAAAATACGGACCGTAAGCCACAATACGGACCGTATTTTGTCAAGCTCAAACCGTATACTCAAGGTACCTTTTCAAGTCCAAATTTCATTTCATCCCACTTTCATTTCTCAAAAATTTCTTGATCCTTAGTTGATGGTCTTGTGTCCCTAGTCCTTTGGTAGGGAACAAAAAAAAAGAGTATAGAAATTTTAAATTTTTCATTATTTCAAATTGATACCTTGGATCATTTGGGACTTCAAGACCACGTTTTCAAGTTATTACCTACCCGGGCCTGAAATTTGATTTATTTCCCAATTTTGGCATTCCATTTTCTTGTGTCTCTCAACTAGTAGCTATTTAGTAGTTGTTCCTACTCGTGTTTGCTAGTTCTTTTGTCCGCATTTCTTTCGTGCCAATTCTTTCGTGCTTTTCCTCGGTTTTGCTTCGTTGTTAATTTCTTGGTTCAAGTCCATTAGATTGAATTGATTCATCCGTCTTTCTTAGTCTAACAAGAATCTATTCCGACCAAGAGTAGGATTTGAACCGTCGTGACTTTGAACCCTCGTGACTAGTCGACATTAACAAGCACACAATCTTTGGTGGAAGCAATTTGTGAGGCAATTAAAGGTGCACATACTTGAGCGATTGTGAGTTGATTTTACTAATCTAACGTGTTTGCTCATTTTGTTGAGTGTCTTGAATAGATACCATGGCTATGGAGAATGAAACATAAGTTCCCACCGGGGAACTCACACTAGTTGATGTGACGAGGGCCTTGCAAGCCTTGAACGACAAGGTAGGAAGTATGGATGGTCGAATGGAAAACTTGGGAAGTAGGGTGAAAGCAATTGAAGGAGGTAGTAGGGAGATCTCTTATTCGGCCCAAGTGCAATACCAAGGAGGCACAAGTGAAGCTACCCAAAGCACTTCACTTATATTGTCACCCGGCACCTTCTATAATCTATATAACCCCACTCCCCAAACCACACCTCAAAACACAACTCTCGCCCCACCAAACAACATTCCCATAGGCCAACGAAACAACCCACCCCCACAAGATCAAATCCCAAATGACCCACATCCAAACGACCTACCCCTAAATGAGCCACACCCAAATGCACCAATGCCACCCCAAAATCGTCCAAACATCTAACAACCAAATGAAGAAGAGCTAAGAGGAAGCTATACTTGAGCACGAACATTATGGTGACCAAGGTTAGAGACCACGAGGGCAAGCACGAGGAGGTTATCGAGGAAGGGGTGGAAGGCATGGTCCTAACCCCTCACATGGGTAGGCAAGGAGGGTACCAAGCTCGTGAAGGGTACCAAGGTCGTGACCATTGAGGTTATGATGACGATAGAGATTTCAATGGGAACCACGGTTATGGAGAAAGGCGAGACACGAGTCTCAATTCCATCAAGGTTACTCTCCCAACCTTCAAAGGAGGTAGTGATCCTGATACATTTCTTGATTAGGTGATGCATTGTGATAGAATCTTCTTGATGAATGACATGTCCGAGGTGAAGAAGGCATCTTACGCCATTGCTCAATTTGAAGGGTACGCCTCCACATGGCAAGAAACTCAAGTGAAAGCAAGAAGAATTATCGGACCTCTGCCCACACCTACTTGGGATGAGTTGAAGGACGCCATGCGGCGTAAGTATGTCACCGAACGCTACAAGCAAGAACAACTAAAGAAGGTGTATACTTTAAAGCAAAACAAAAGGAGTGGAAGAATACTATGATGAGTTTCAAATTGTCAAAATGAGAATCGACTTTGAAGAGGATGAGTTGAATGCTATGGCCCGGTTCCGAGCCGGGTTAAATGGTGACATTGTCTCCCAAATGAGGATCCACAACTATGGGACCATTGAAGAAACCCTTCAAGTAGCTATTGAAATAGAGGAGGGTCTTAAGGAAGATAAAATCAATAAGTCAAGGGGCTATGTGAGCTCATGGAACAATGACAAAGAACGAGGAGCTTCCACCTCCAATTGGCAAAAGAATAAGGGCCCCATTGTCACGACCCGACCCGTACCGCGGCGGTGTCCCTAGCGGACACCCATACGTGCACTGTCGACGGATGCGGCATACCAATAGCTAAATTCCGTTTAGACATACATAAATTCATACAGATATAAGATACATCGCACGAACATACATATACATATATACATACTTAAACACATACGAGAAGCGATTAAGGCTATCATAGTAAGCGAGAATTACTCGGATCGCGGACTCGTACTCACTTACGAAGCAGTGACAACCCACTGACCCACAAACATGTCTACGGGCCTCTAACATACGAACGAGAATCAAAGACGGGACGGGGCCCGCCGTACCCAAATGACCATATGTACAAAGCGGACCAAACAACGAGAAGATATGTACGAAAAGTATCGACTCCCGGATCAAGGAGCTCTCGGACGACAACCGAAGTCCTAAACTGGTGGCGTGACACGCGGTGGGCACATGCACAACGGGCATGTGGCGCGACCCCGAAGAACGGGGGGTCGGTGCGAAATGTGCCGAGTATGTAAACCGAAGGTAACGGTATAACCATGATCAAAGACGGGAGTACGAAACATAACGGACGGAGGCGAGATTGGAATCGAAGTACAAAAGGTAATACCTTGTCCGAGACCTCAGCAGACATAATGCATATCAGATCATATAATATCATGCGAACATGTATCGTGTCCCGGCCCTCTGGTGAGGGACTCGGTAAGTGAAGTCATGCATAACAAAATCATGTACCATATGTGCAGATGACGTGTCCCGGCCCTTATTAAGGGACTCGGTAATATGAAATCATATCTGTCAAAATCATATATCATGTATACATAACGTGTCCCGGCCCTCTACCGCGGGTCTCGGTGAATAATAATCATGTGCCATCCTGGCCACCTGTTATATCCCGTGTTTTCGTACATTCGGGAAATTTGGATATAATTGTGATTTGTAAGAATAAGACCATGCTTTGGTTTCATGTGGTGTGTGTGTTGTTCATGAAAAATAGTGGTGCGGAAATACGAAGGAAGGCTAAGGGCATAATTGGAATCTTGGAAATTGCAAAATATGATTCATGAAGAATTGGGCTAAAACAAAAATAAGAAAATGAGGCCCAAAAAGAGAGGGGGTGGCCGGCCACTTATGGCCCAAACCCACCAAAGTTTAATTAAAATTTTCCATGTGCCAATTAATATAAAGGGATCATTAGCCTTAGAAGTTTCAAGAAAAACAAAGAAAAATCAAGAAGAAAAAGAAAGAAGGCAATCGGCCAAGGAGAAAGAGAAAAGAAAAAGAAAAAAAAATTCTTGGAGCTTCAATCTTGACTCAAAAATCTTGTTCTTATTGAATTAGTAGCAAGCTCAAGACGCTCTCCGACGTGGTATAATTAGTTTGGCGAAAGAACCACGTTTGCGGCAAAGTTGAAATTGAAGAAAAAGGTAAGAATTCCATTTCTTGTGTTATGGAATAAGTTTGCATGTTATAATGGTTAGGAGTAGATGAGAATTATGGGAGTATGGTGTGTGTGTGCATGGCGTGTGTGTGTGTGTGAATAACATGTTGGCCGTGAGCCATGTTAGTGTGAAGGGGAGATGAAATGGATTTTATTTAGTTGTTAGTTGTGTTGTTGTGATGTTTGTGATGAAAAGAAAGGTTTTATAAGTCAAGATGGTGTTGAAGTTGGTTGTATGTTGTTATGAGAAATTTATATGATTTTTATGTAGTCTTTATATAATTATGGAAGTAAGGTTCTAAATGTGAATTATGGTTATGGTTAAGGAGTTTGGAAGGAAAACAATGTAATTTTATAGTTTTGTTGCATTTGTAGAAGTTTGGGATGAATTATGGTTTGATGGAAATTTTGTATAGTTTGTAGAATAATGAGAAATGTGTCCGAATCGTAATTGAATGGCCTTGAATTAGAGAATGAATATGAAAATGTTCATATTAGTTTGAAAGTGCAAAGTTGGAGCCGAAGTTGATGCATGATGTAGAAAGAAAGACTATTTGTGTTAATATGTATTTTGTGGCGATTATTGGTGTTGTTGATGTTGTTGTTGGGTTGGTTGTTGATATTTTGAGCCGAGATGATTCTCGGGGATGTCATATGTATAAGGGAAGTGCTGCCGAAATTTTGGTAGACCAACACGACCTTAAGTTGAATATTTAGAATCTATAACTTACCTTTGGTAATCTTGACCATTTGTAGATTCTGGGCGAAACGGGAATCAAGTTTAAGCGAGCGTAAGACGTCCGTAAGGTATGTAAAGCTTACCTATTCTTTATATGGCATGTCCTAGACCTACTAGGCCGAAAACGGAACCTTGGGGATAATCCTGCTCCTAGAGATCCGAGTTTGATTTTCGTTACTATTCATTCAGCGCGATTGAACCAAAATGCTTGTCTTTGGATATAAGAACGCGTAAACCTTCGTACCTTTGTAAATGAATCCAAATTGCTCCGAAACTATCACGGATGACTTTATGGAACCTAATGTTGGTAATTTATGTCCGCGCCTCGACTCGACCCGAGGTGGGCCCGCAAGTCCGAGACTTCTCTTATTTGATTTGCTTGGCTCATTTTCGTTCGATATGAAAGAAGTGTTCGCTTATGACGTTAA
>NW_026716032.1:0-18220 GCF_029784015.1 Lycium ferocissimum
TATCATCAACAACAACACCAACAACCATACTAACAACATCAATAAGTAATTCAAAACGTATTCTAACATTAGTAACTCCTTTCTACATAATTCGACAACATTCCAATTACATTCAATTCAACCATATAGAATCAAGTCAACATCAATGCTCACACATTCAAGCACTAATCAAAACCATTCAAACACGACTCAAGAACACTTCCAACAATCCGCAAAATATTCAAACCAACCCAAGCAATGTACTACTCCACCCGAAAACGTCCACATTCAACAAGAACTACAACCACACGTTCTTTCTTCCAAATTCATTAACTACACCAACGATCCACACATTGATAACATAATTCTCATAAATTCAAGAAACTATGCTAAAATCACATTAACTTTTACCACAACCCACAAACAATTACAACTTCAATTTAAATCATTAACCTTCATCTTCATCATATAATCCACAACAATCACCAACTAATACACTAAATAAAATTAGTCCATCATAGTCGACCAAAACAGCCCCTATACGGCCACACTTCAACACACAACATATCATGATTTCCATCCATTTTTACACACTACAACACATTCAAAACATCCATAACACGGCATTCCAACCATTTAACCCACATGAAACAGCCCCCTTAATCCATAAATCTCAACAAAATAACAAACTAGTTTATAACGTTATTTTTCTCCGTTCTAATCGTTAAAACTCTAATTAAACTTGTTAACAATGAAAAAGGGACCTTAGTCTTACCTTAAGTATGCAGCCAGCATGTCACCCTCTTCTTCTTGGCTGATTTTTAGCCCAAATTGAAGGCAACGCAACGTACAACACTTTTCTCTTCATGAGCTTCGCGATTCGGGGCTTAGATTGTGGTCAAAATTTGATTTCTCTCTCTACCTCCTCTCTCTCTCTCCATCTCGAAAATTCTGGAGGTTTTGGTCTAAAAAATGAAGGAGAAAGCTAAAAATTTCACTTAAATGGCATGGGTATTAGGCCTGACCCGACGGGAATCGGGTTGGGCCGAATCCGTTCACTCGACCTTTCTACTTTAAAATATTCATATATCCTTATCCCGATGTCACCTATGGGCCCATGACCTATGGTTGGAAAGCTAATTCAATTATCTACAACTTCTATCTTTGGTATTTTTCCAAATTCCAAACTTATAATCGTTTTACGCCCCTCAAATTCAGATCACCCGAAAACGTTACTTAAAAATATTTGCTTGGAGGACTTCCACTTTGATTTGGCTCAAGGGTCCTTGAGTTGTGTTTAACTTCACATATATTATTCATATAACTTGTCATATGTCAAAAAAAAATAATCTCGACATGTGGACCCCACCTCAGCTTATGAATAATCCAACGTACAAAAATTCGGGATATAACATTAAAAGTCTTCCTCATATCCCGGAATAGTCCTGTCCTTAACTTTCCATGGTTAGCTTGGAATGTCCCAATGTACAAAATACGGGATATAACATATATATATACCGTACCCGGCCCTCAGCGTGAGGGACTCGGTGAATGAGATCATCACATCATCATACATATATATACCGTACCCGCCTACAGTGAGGACTCGGTGAATAATGCGTGAATCGTGCACGAATACATACTCCGGCCCGGGACTCGGTGAAAGACATATTGAGGCTTGCACGAGCGGAGTAGTGAGAAACCATATGCACACACATCATCATTACAGACTCAATGGATAAGTAAGTAGTCGGCGCTCGAGAGTTAAAACGGAAATAATATTAAGTTCTTTCAAAAAAAAAGTCGTTAGGACTGTACAAAGGAAAATCTCGTGGCCCACGGATATGCATTAACCAATCCGGGCCCGCCCATGAAGGTTAAAGTCATAATACGTTATAGAATCGTTTACGAACATATCAAAGCAATCCGGTTTCGTCTAAGAAAGTTACGGCCATTATTAGACATAGAGTCCATTAAGAACCAAAATTCTTTTGCAATATTTGAAATCCAATCATACAAAGGACTTAAGGACCACGGTTCAACCATATTAAGAATGCGAATATCAAGAAGTGGATTAGCATCATATACATGCTCAGACATTAAGAATAGAGTTACCTCGAGGCTCGTATCATAGCCTAATTACAACTAGGACATGCCAAAAGAAAGAAAGGTGAGCTTCACATACCTTGTCCGCTCCCTAAGCTAATCCAAACTAAGTCTCGGCTTCCCAAAATCTACAACAACATCATTAAATACTAACATTAGCTACGTGCACTTAGAATTCAATCCCAAGTCGACACTTAATTCTATAGAAATTTGGGCAAAGCATTTCCCCTATTTATATGCCTAGCCCGAATTCTCAATTCGATAACCAACAACATCAAAAACAATACCAATAGTATTAACATCATTTCCAATACCGACTTATGCCATAAAACATCCCGCACATTGTTTTCTAAATTTCTCAACCAACCAAATTTGCGATATAACTATTTAATAATTTTATTTCCGTAAAGGAGTCGGAATTCATATGAACAACATCAATAACAATAGCCTTCACATTTTACAAGTTAAATACATTTATTTTCATCCAAAATTCTCTTCAAATCTCCTTCCATAATTCACAACACCAACAAACAAATTTATCAGGCTATTCCCTCCGTGCTAATCCGTTAAAATTCTAAATAAACTCGTTAACAATGAAAAGGAACCGTATTCATACCTTAAGCATGCAGCTCCCATGTTATCACTCTTCTCCTTGGTTAATTTTTAGCTCAAATTGAAGACAACGCAGCGTACAATACTTTTCTCTTCATGGGCTTCGGAATTCGGGGCTCAGAATTTGGTCAAAATTGGTTTTTCTTCTCTCCAAGGCTCTTCTCTCTCTCTTTCCAGAATTTTCTGGTGTTCTTGGTCTGAAAAATGAGAGGAAAGGGCTGAAATTTCACTTAAATAGGCATGGGTCATGGGCCTAACCCGATTGGGACCGGTTTGGGCCTAGCCCACCGGCCTTTCTGCCTTAAAACGTCCATATCTCCTTATCTCGACGTCAGCTGTGGGCCCACGACCTATGGTTGGAAAGATAATTCAATTATATACAACTTCTATCTTTGGTGTTTTTCAAAATTCCAAACTTATAATACCATTTCTTCCCCTCGAAGTCAGATCACCCGAAAACGTTACTTAAAAATATTTGTTTGGAGGACTTCCACTTTGATTTGGCTCAAGGGTCCTTCTTGAGTTATGTTTAACTTCACATATGTGATTCATATAAATTGTCGCATGTCCCAAAAAAATCTCAATGTGTGGGCCCCACCTCGGCTTGCGAATAATCCGACGTACAAAAATACGAAATATATACCGTCAACGTGAGTTTAAATTATGAAGCAACAACATGATTGTCAATTTTTAAGCACGTTAATAAGGACCTTCCAATTGGTTGGAATACTAGAAGAAAATATTTTTTTTTTGATTAATTTTTCTTGGGGTCTTGTTCGGCTAGGCTTGGCCGAATATGGCTTTTTTTTTTTTTTTTTTCAAGTTTCTTCAAGTTTCTAAGGGGTGAAGATGATGAATATGACTTGCTTGTCTTCATCTATCTACATATATGATCCATACAAGTGGACTATGCCCCACACATGACTTGGATCAATTAAATTTGGCCAAGCCATGGGTGGGAGTCCACTCCCTAGCCACACGGCCACTTGGCTTTCATTTCATGAAATACTAACTTCCCAAAATTAACTTTTGACCCCAAATTTTCCTTAATATTCCATACCAATAAAATCATAAGCAACTTATGCCTTAAAACAAAATCGAAGGTCAAAAGTCTCTACCTCGTATCCGGAATAGTCTTGTCCTTAACTTATCATGGTTAGCCCGGATTATCCCAATGTACAAAATACGGGATATAACATCCTTCCCCCCTTTAGAACATTCGTCCTCGAATGTTGAACTAGCCTCATAAGGTCTCTCCAAGGTTTCGAGAAAGTCTCTCGTATTGCGAGAACATATAGTTTCATCCACCAACCAATATGCTCAAAGGAGGGATTTAAATTACCTGTAGGCATAAGGAATAAGTAAAGATACTCATTCTTTATCTTCCCTTCAGCCTTTTAAGTCATCTCTTTCCGATTGTTATTCCGCTTCAATACCTTAATGAAAGCCATATCCTTAATACGCAACTTTCCAACTTAGCGATCAAGTATAGGCATAAGGTTCTTCTCGTAGAATAATTTCTCCGTTACCGGAACATCATCCATAGGGAGTTACTCTAAGGGTTACCAATACGTTTATGAAGCATCGACACGTGAAGGGCTGGTTGTACTGCTTCCAAGTCAGACGGTAGGTCCAATTCATAGGCAACTTGGCCTACCCTACGAACCATCGGATAAGGCCCAATATGTCTCGGGCTAAACTTCACTCTCTTACCAAATCTCGTTACACCTTTCATGGGTGACATCTTTAGGAATACCCCATCGCCAATCTGGAACCCTGAGTGTCAGTGTCGATTATCTGTATACGGCTTTTATCGAATCTGGGTCGCTAATAATCTTTCCTGGGTAAATTTCACCTTATCAGTGGCCTGTTGAATCATATTTGAGCCGATTAACTTAACCTCACCAACATCGAACTAACCAATAGGTAACCCGCACCTCCCCGCCATACTAGGCCTCTTACGGCGCTATTTGGGTGCTAGGATCGTCGCCACTGTTATGAGTAACTTAACAAGTGGTAGATGATCGTCACTATCCTTGTAGTCATTAATACAGCCCGCAACATATCTTCTAGCAACCGAATAGTACGCTCGGCCTGTCCGTCGGCTCGAGGATGGAATGCTGTGCTGAGATTCACTTATGTCTTCAATCCCTTTTGGAGTGATCTCCAGAGGTTAGTTGTAAACTGGGTTTCTTTGTCCGGTATAGTAGATGTGGGAACCTCGTAAGGTCTCACTATCTTCTTGATGTATAACCTGGCATAGTCCCTCTGGGAGAAAATGGCCGATTTTACCACCTATCCACAATAACCCATATAGAGCCATACTTTCGTGGAGTACGAGGTAGGCTTGTAATGAAGTCCATATTCTGGAGTCTTTAGTCTCATACGTTACTTCTTGACTTCTTGGAGGGCCTTTAACTATCACTCTACTTCTCAGCTCTTAATCTCCATCCTAGCTTCTACCCCTTTTTCTAGCTTTTGGATCTTACTAACTTGTCTCGGCAAGGAATCCTACCTGTAGCCCGAGTATCCGTATCCAATATTTTGTAGTGTTGATTGTCTCTATCTGGAACTTGCATTTCTCGCACCCGCTTCCCCCTTTAGGGGTGTACTTATGTTATTGCTCGATTATATTTTGCCCCGTGTCCGCATTTCCCAATCTCAATTAGGCGGCACTTTCTTTTTTTCCAAATATCATTGTGTTAGTACTTCCCAAGCTTAACCCGTAGCGAAAATAGCATCGCCTTGCCCCGTAACATTTGTGCCATTCATTTTTCTTTTCACTTGAACCGCGTGACCTCGTCCGATTTATGCCTTCCATATACCGTTGCGTTGATCGCCGAATACACATATCCGCCGATATAGCCATATACGGGATATCATATGCATACCTATATAAACATAATTACTACTATCTTGCTTACAAAACATTCCCAAACGCTATTCAAACTCACCCTAATTCTACAAACCGTAACGCACTTCTTCTCTCTCTCCACCGATTTAGTCCGCCTCGACCTGCGCGACCTCTTAAGGTTTCCGCCCACTCTATATATTCTAGTTTCCCTTAGACTACTCTAGCTTCCCATTTGGCTCTCCTGTGGGTGACTTTATAGGATTTTTAGTAAACTTCCAAGAGGGTCACCCATCCTGAAATTTCTCTCACCCCAGCACGCTTAACCTTGGAACTCCAGCGAAATACGATACCTTAATACTAGTATGATCGCGTCCACCTCACCGCACGACCTCCATCACATAATCCGGAGTAAATTGAAGTCTTAACGATATTTCGAACGCTCCCATAACACAATTACTATTTTAGCCCTCTTTCAATCCTAAATATTCACTTTTCACTCGCGGATATGACTACTTTCCATCCTAGACTTCCGCATCCGCAATGGTAGTGAACACACCTTAGTTGCCGTGACTTATAAATACTTGGTTATCGCCTTTGAATTTCTGCTTACCGCTATTAAATAACACTTATACAGAAAATACACATACATAAAAATATAAATTCCAATAAGGATTCATATACCTGTAGCCGCATCTGGTGACGCCTCCTGATCCTGTCTTTTGGCCAACGCATATAAGCGGTTCGAAGGACCGCTGGAACTGGAAACTCCGCCACGACCTCTACCGCGGCCTGCTGGTGTCGGCGTACCCTGCCCCATAGGGCGCATGGCTACAGAAGAAGATGAACCAGGAATCGCCCCGCAGGGCCGAGCTGCACCACCCGGACCATCCCTATACGGACACTCCCTCATAATATGGCCTTGACGGCCACAAGAAAAACAAGCACCAGTACCGAGACGGCATTCCCCAAAATGAGGCCTACCACAACGAGAACACCGAGGCAAAGGTGGCCTCGATTGACTCGCACTCCTATGCATCTGTGAACCTGAAGCCCTGGAGCTCGACCGGCCCCGAATACCCGTGCTGTCAAATCTCCTACCCGGGAACCGTGGGGGTGCACTCCGTGCTGGGTGAGGAGAATACCCAGTGTACTGCTGAGGCTGCCCGCCTCGAAACTCTCCAGAATAACCAGTCGACCTAGCCCTCGGGTGGCCCTCGTCGTAATCTCTCGTCGGGCCGATGCCCCCTATGTCGATCCTCCATCCCCCGGGCATAGGCCCCGCACTCGAGCAATATCCATACCGGGCTGAGAAGCCATTATCAGGCAACTATCAACCAAATACTGATCCAGCCCCATCACATATCGGTGCATCCTATCGTCCATATCAGCCACAATAGTGGGGGCGTGCCTAGCCAATGAGTCAAACTCTAGGCTATACTCCCGAACACTCCTGCCATTCTGCCTCAAATTCAGGAATCTATCAACTCTGGCTCGCCTCATCTCCGGAGGTAGAAAGTGGCCAAGAAAGGCCTCCGTGAACTCATCCCACACCGCTGGAGGAGCATCCTCGCCCCTCGACAACTCCCACGACTCATACCAATTGGCAGCTACATCATGCAACCGATATGAAGCCAGCCGACGTACCCGCCTCCGAAGCCTTAATTAACCGCAACGTACGCTGCATCTGCCGAATAAACTCCTGGGGATCCTCCGCGGGCTTTGACCCGAAGAACTCTGGAGGATTACAAGTCAGGAAATCACGGGCCCTCAGACTGTCATGTCTATCTGCATAATCACCCCCTAATCCATGCCTGCGAGCCTGCCCCGCCACTAATCTGGTCAACAACTGGACCGCATCTCGCATGGCCCTATCCTCCGCCCCCGGGCCGAGGAGCCGGAGGCTCGGCACCGGAACCCCGGAGCGGCGGTGCAGCGAGCTCGCCGTCGGGAACACAACCTCGTGCTCCGCCGAGCACGGGCCCTAGTAACTCTCCGGCCGGCTAGTCTCCTCCGCCGTCGTCGACTTGCCCTTCGGGCGTGTAGCGTCGCCTTCCTGGAGGCATCGCCGAAAACATATCAATTCATTAGGGAGGAGTCATCCCGATAATACAACATCGCACGATCTAAGATCGAAGGAAAGATAACATCCTAAATGTCTCGTAGCCTCTCGTTTATAGATGTGGTGCACAACACACCGATAAACAGGACTCTACTAGACACGGTCTGTAGACATTCCGAGGACGAACCGCTCTGATACCACTTCTGTCACGACCCAACCCCGTAGGCCGTGACTAGTGCCCGAGCTGGGCACTCGTACGCATCCGTCAACTATAATCATACCATAGCAAACATAATAAGAACTTAAACATACGGAAAGGCACGGCGTCGCATACATATATACAAATCGTACATAAGCCTGGGAACATTTAAAACACAAACACAATCGAACGGTGACTACCCACAACCCACACATATGTCTACAGACCTCTAAGAGTAATAACAGAATCATATGACGGGACAGGGCCCCGCCGTACCCCTGAATAGACATAAACATATACAACAAAAGAGTCTGTACCAAAATATGGGCTCCGGAACAAGGGAGCACTCCAAGATAGCTGGATGAGAACCTAAGCCGGCGGATCACCAAAACGTGTATCTGTACCTGCGGGCATGAAACGCAGCCCCCGAAGAAAGGGGTCGATGACGGAATATGTACCGAGCATGTAAAGCATGGATTACGAAACAAGGATCATAACCGAACCGGGCATTACAGAACAAGTATGATAACCGTAAAATCAAATGACTTGCCTTAGAGACATATATCATGCATGTCAATATCATATCATCATATATCATCATGTCATATATATATATATATATATATATATATATATATATATATATATATACCGTACCCGGCCCTCTAGTGAGGGACTCGGTGAATAAGATCATCATATCATCATGCCATCATATATATATATATATACCGTACCCGGCCCTCTAGTGAGGGACTCGGTGAATGAGATCATCATATGCCATCCTGGCCGCCATCCCCATATCATCACATCATCATACATATATATACCGTACCCGGCCCTCTAGTGAGGGACTCGGTGAATAATGCGATATGAATCGTGCACGAATACATACCCGGCCCGGACTCGATGAAAGACATATCGAGGCTTGCACGAGCAAGAGTAGTGAGAAACCATATGCACACACATCATCATTACGGACTCAATGGATAAGTAAGTAGTCGGCGCTCGAGAGTTAAAACGGAAATCATATTAAGTTCTTACAAAAAAAAAAAAAAGTCGTTAGGACTATACAAAGGAAAATCTCGGGCCCACGGATATGCATCAACCAATCCGGGCCCGCCCATGAAGGTTAAAGTCATAATACGTTATAGAATCGTTTACGAACATATCAAAGCAATCCGGTTTCGTCTAAGAAAGTTACGGCCATTATTAGACATAGAGTCCATTAAGAACCAAAATTCTTTTGCAACATTTGAAATCCAATCATACAAAGGACTTAAGGACCACGGTTCAACCATATTAAGAATGCGAATATCAAGAAGTGGATAAGCATCATATACATGCTCGGACCTTAAGAATAGAGTTACCTCGAGGCTCGTATCATAGCCTAATTACAACTAGGACATGCCAAAAGAAAGAAAGGTGAGCTTCACATACCTTGTCCGCTCCCTAAGCTAATCCAAACTAAGTCTCGGCTTCCCAAAATCTACAACAACATCATTAAATACTAACATTAGCTACAGGCACTTAGGAATTCAATCCCAAGCTGGCACTTAATTCTATAGAAATTTGGGCAGCATTTTTCCTGTTTATATGCCTAGCCCGAATTCTCAATTCAGTAACCAACAACATCAACAACAATACCAATAGTATTAACATCATTTCCAATACCGACGTATGCCATAAAACAGCCCGCATTAATCGTTTTCTAAATTTCTCAACCAACCAAATTTGCGATATAACTATTTAATAATTTTATTTCCGTAAAGGAGTCGGAATTCATATGAACAACATCAATAACAACAGCCTTCACATTTTACAAGTTAAATACATTTATTTTCATCCAAAATTCTCTTCAAATCTCCTTCCATAATTCACAACACCAACAAACGAATTTATCGGGCTATTCCTCCGTGCTAATCCGTTAAAATTCTAAATAAACTCGTTAACAATGAAAAGGAACCGTATTCATACCTTAAGCATGCAGCCCCCACGTTATCACTCTTCTCCTTGGTTGATTTTTAGCTCAAATTGAAGACAACGCAGCGTACAACACTTTTCTCTTCATGGGCTTCGGAATTCGGGGCTCAGAATTTGGTCAAAATTGGTTTTTCTTCTCTCCAAGGCTCTTCTCTCTCTCTCTTTCCAGAATTTTCTGGTGTTCTTGGTCTGAAAAATGAGAGGAAAGGGCTGAAATTTCACTTAAATAGGCATGGGTCATGGGCCTAACCCGATTGGGCCCGGTTTGGGCCTAGCCCACTGACCTTTCCGCCTTAAAACGTCCATATCTCCTTATCCCGATGTCACCTGTGGGCCCACGACCTATGGTTGGAAAGATAATTCAATTATATACAACTTCTATCTTTGGTGTTTTTCCAAATTCCAAACTTATAATACCGTTTCTGCCCCTCGAAGTCAGATCACCCGAAAACGTTACTTAAAAATATTTGTTTGGAGGACTTCCACTTTGATTTGGCTCAAGGTACTTCTTGAGTTATGTTTAACTTCACATATGTGATTCATATAAATTGTCGCATGTCCCAAAAAAATCTCAATGTGTGGGCCCCACCTCGCCTTGCGAATAATCCGACGTACAAAAATACGAAATATAATATCGTCAACGTGAGTTTAAATTATGAAGCAACAACATGATTGTCAATTTTTAAGCACGTTAATAAGGACCTTCCAATTGGTTGGAATACTAGAAGAAAATATTTTTTTTGATTAATTTTTCTTGGGGTCTTGTTCGGCTAGGCTTGGCCGAATATGGCTTCTCTCTTTTTTTTTTTTTCAAGTTTCTTCAAGTTTCTAAGGGGTGAAGATGATGAATATGACTTGCTTGTCTTCATCTATCTACATATATGATCCATACAAGTGGACTATGCCCCACACATGACTTGGATCAATTAAATTTGGCCAAGCCATGGGTGGGAGTCCACTCCCTAGCCACACGGCCACTTGGCTTTCATTTCATGAAATACTAACTTCCCAAAATTAACTTTTGACCCAAATTTTCCTTAATATTCCATACCAATAAAATCATAAGCAACTTATGCCTTAAAACAAAATCGAAGGTCAAAAGTCTCTACCTCGTATCCCGGAATAGTCTTGTCCTTAGCTTATCATTGTTAGCCCGGATTATCCCAATGTACAAAATACGGGATATTATCATATTAGTAAACTGCTTGATGGTATGCAGAGGATTTCGAGGGTTATGCATACAAGTGAGGTTGAGTCGGTGGAGTTAGCTTCGTATAGGGCGTGATATTGCGGTGCAATGGTATCGAGACTTAGGAGTTCTCTAGAGGAGAGAATGCTCCTCCATTTGTGTGGCGAGAGTTCGCAGATGCTTTTATCCGCCATTATTTGCCTCCTCAGGTCAGGCGAGCTCGAGCAGACAAATTTCTACGTATTGAGCAAAGCATAAGTGTCCAAGAGTATTGTGTGTATTTCGATTCTATGGCTAGATATGCCCCAGCCATGGTGGCTGAGATGGAGGACAAAGTTCACCGCTTTGTGGCTGGTTTAGGGCCACATTTGATAAATGCTAGTAAGACTGCTGCATTACAGCCAAACATGGATATGTCCCGTATACAGGCATATGCACAGAATCTGGAAGATTGCAAGCGTTAGAGGGAAGCAGAGCGTGACCGTGACCGAGGCCATGGTAAGAGAGCTAGATCTTTCGACATTGGAAGTGAGTCCAGGGGAGGATAGAGGCAGCAGCATTCCCAGTATTCATATAATTTGGTAGGGAGTGCACCTCCACAGTTTTGAGGCCCGAGGTTTGATGGTCTTCTTATTCCGGAGCGGCCCAGAGTTCTAAAGCATCAGGCTCCCAGTACAGACCAGAGTCAGGACAGATGAGACCACCAATACCACGATGTGCCCAGTGTGGTAGGTTACATATCGGGCAGTGCCGATTGGGATCGAATGCCTGTTATTCTTATGGACGACCATGTCATGTGATGAGGAATTATCCGTTAGGAGGTGGCATGGGCACTGTTCAGCCTACGGGGTCTATAACTGGTTTTTTTTCTTCTGCAGTGCGCCCTTCGGGGCAAGCTTTTCAGTCACCGACAGGACGAGGTAGAGGGAGGAGTGGAGCGTCCAGCTCGAGCGGTCCTCAGCACCGCGTATATGCATTAGCTGGTAGGCAGGATCGTGAGTCGTCTCCTGATGTTGTCACAGGTATATTATCAGTTTCCTCCTATGATGTGTATGCATTGATCGATCCAGGATCTACTTTATCATATGTTACTCCATTTGTCGCTGGTAAGTTTGGTGCAGAACCCGAGTCGATTAAACCATTTGAGGTGTCTACGCCAGTTGGCAATCCAGTTATAGCTAGGCAAGTATACCGGGACGGTGTTGCTAGAGTCTATGATCTCCACACTGTAGCAGATCTGATTGAGCTAGATATGATTGATTTCGACGTTATTATGAGAATGGATTGGTTGGCTTCCTATTATGCTAATGTTGATTGCAGAACAACGATAGTTCGATTTCGATTTCTGGCGAGCCGATCCTAGAGTGGAAGGGTAATACTGTTTCGCTGAGGGCAGGTTTATTTCCTACCTTAAGGCGGAGAAGATGATCAGAAAAGGGTATATTTTTCACCTAGTTCGAGTTCAAGATGTGCAAGCAGAGTCGCCGACTTTTCAGTCTGTCCCTGTGGTTAATGAGTTCCCAGAGGTGTTTCCAGATGAGCTTCCAGGCATTCCCCCAGAGAGGGAGATCGATTTTGCTATTGACCTATTGCCAGGCACTCAGCCAATATCTATTCCTCCTTATAGGATGGCACCTGCGGAGTTGAAGGAACAGTTGAAAGATTTGCTCGAGAAGGGCTTTATCAGGCCTAGTACGTCACCATGGGGAGCACCGGTGTTATTTGTGAGAAAGAAGGATGGCTCTTTGTGAATGTGTATTGATTATAGACAATTGAATAAAGTGACTGTAAAGAATAAGTATCCGCTTCCGAGGATTGATGATTTATTTGATCAGTTGCAAGGCGCCAAGTATTATTCGAAGATAGACTTGAGGTCGGGATACCACCAGGTTAGGGTGAAGGAAAAAGACATTCTGAAGACGGCATTCCGGACTAGATATGGCCACTATGAGTTCCGTGTTATGTCGTTCGGGCTAACTAATGCCCCGGCTGTATTCATGGATTTGATGAATCGTGTATTCAGGACCTTTCTAGATTTGTTCGTGATTGTGTTCATGGATGATATTTTGGTTTATTTGCCGTCAGAGGCCGATCATGCAGAACATCTGTGGACAGTGCTTGGGATTCTTCGAGATAAAGAGTGGTATACCAAGTTTTCTAAGTGTGAGTTCTGGTTGAACTCGGGCTTTTACGGGTCACACTATTTCAGAAGAAGGCGTTAGAGTGGATGCCCAGAAGATTGAGGTTGTGAAGAATTGGCCAAAGCCCACGGCACCAACGGAGATACATAGTTTCTTGGGCTTGGCAGGTTACTATAGAAGGTTCGTAGAAGGATTTTCCTCTCTTTCAGCTCCATTGACCAAATTGACTCGAAATCGGTTAAGTTCCAAAAGGACGGATGCTTGTGAGCGAGAGCTTTCGAACGTTGAAGGATAAGCTAACTTCGGACTAGTTTTGACTCTTCTAGAAGGAGCGAGATGGCTATGTGGTATATTGCGATGCTCGGTGTTGGATTGGGCTGTGTATTGATGCAGCACGGTAAGGTTGTCACTTATGCTTCTAGACAGTTGAAGAAGCACGAGAAGAATTATCCAACCCACGATCTTGAGTTGGCAACAGTGATTCATGCCTTAAAGATATGGAGGAACTACTTGTACGGTGTCCATGTTGATATCTATACTGATCATAAAAGCTTCCGAGACATCTTTACGCGAAGGATTTGAACTTGCGTCGAGCGATGGTTAGAGATGTTAAAAGATTATGATGTGGACATTCTACGTCATCCCGGGAAGGCTAATGCGGTAGCCGATGCCCTCAGTCGTAAATCTATGGGTAGCTTGTCTTACGTATCGCTAGAGAGAAGAGAAATGGTCCCCGAGGTTCATTGATTGGCTAGCCTCGGAGTTCGATTGCTAGAATCAGGTGATGCGGGATTCTTTGTTCAAGATACGGTATCATCCTTGGTAGTTGGGATAAAGGAGCGTCAGTACGAGGATCCTGTTCTAGTTCATTATCGAGATACAACCTCTCAGAAAGAAAAGACACCCTTTGCGGATCACAGGTGATAGGGTACTGGATATCGAGGTAGATTGTGTGTCCCTAGTGTTGCAAGACTACGTCACCAGATTATGGGAAAGGCACATTACTCCCGCTATTCTATTCATCCAGGATCAACAAAGATGTACCACGATCTTAAGGAGGTTTATTGGTGGGATGGTATGAAAAGAGATATAGCAAAATTTGTCGCTCAGTGTCCAAATTGTCGGCAAGTCAAAATAAAGCACCGAAGCACCGGAGGTCTATTGCGAGGCTATGGAGATGCGCGACATCGGAAGTCGGAGGTAGTGTATGGACTTCGTTACGGAGTTACCCCGTACTCGGGGAAGTGTGATTCGATATGGGTCATAGTTGATAGGCTCGCAAAAGTCGGCTCATTTACTGTCGGAACTACTTATGCGTAGGGATTATACGAGGCTTTATTTTAGAAGATTGTACGACTCCATGGTATTCCTTCCGCCATTATTTCGGATAGGGAGCACAGTTCACGGCCCGGATTACGCAAGTTTTTTTCGAGCGGGGATTGGGGACTCGGTGAGTCTCTTTGCATTTCACCCGCGAGACGGACGGGCAAGAAGAGCGTACTATACGGACCCTTGAGGATATGCTTAGAGCTGTGTGCTTGACTTTCGGGGGCAATTGAGAGGATCATTTTTGCCTCTTATCGAGTTCGCGCTATAACAACGATTACCATTCCGGTATTCAAATGGCTCCTTATGAGGCCTTATAGGCGGAGGTGTAGATCGCCCGTAGGATGGTTTGATGTTGGGGAGAGTCGATTAGTAGGCCCAGATTTAATTCAGCAAGCAGTTGACAAGGTGAAAGTGATTAGAGAGAGATAGCTAACAGCTCGGAGCCGACAGAAGTCCTATGCGGATAATCGGTGACATAAGCTAGAGTTCAAAATCGACGACTGGGTGTTCCTGAAAGTTTTTCCTATGAAGGGAGTGATGAGGTTTGGTAAGAAGGGTAAGTTGAGACCTCGATATATTGGACCATATAAGATCATTCGTATAGTGGGTACAGTGGCATATGAGTTGGAATTGCCTTCGGAGTTAAAGTCGGTGCATCCGGTATTTCATGTATCTATGCTTCGTAAGTGTGTCGAAGATCCTTCAAGAGTTGTGCCGATGAATGATATCCGAGGGTGATCGGCCGATTTATCATGAAGAGACTCCGGTGGCTATATTAGACGGATAGGTCCGTCGGTTACGAACCAAGGAGGTAGCCTCCGTTAAAGTCTTGTGGAGAAATAAGAATGTTGAAGAAATGACTTGGGAAGCGGAAGAAGCGATGAAGATTAAGTACCCGCATTTTTTCCCAGCTATACAGGAGGTGCAGTCGAAGGCATCACTTTTCTCAGGTATTATTTCATTTCAGTTATCGTGATTGGTCGTGTGAGGCCATAGTATTATATGTTATAGTATGTGTCCCTGTGAGGCATTATTTTGGGTTGTTGCGTACAGGATGGATTGATATAAGTACAGGGGAAACTATGCCAAAATTTTTATAACCCAGCATTGTTCGAACATTCGAGGACGAATATTCACAGGAGAAGAATGTTACGCCTCGTTTTTTGTGGTGTTCGAACTTATGATTTCCTAGTTGGGTATCCCTTGGGAATTGAGACCCGAGCCTGAGTTTTGGAGATAGAAAGTGTCTTACCCCTTGTGCAATGGAACCAGCAGGAATTCCTGGTGATTTTCAAGGTTAGAAGTTGAACGAATCGAATCGACGTGATGTGAACCGGGTGGAAAAGTACTACCGACACCGTCAGATCGACGGGTCGTCGGAACTTTGTCGATGGGCCATCGTTGTGCGACGTCAGCGGGTTCCGTGGCACACCGCCAGGAGCACGGAGGTTGCGAGCACGTCGACGGGTCTTCGACACGTCGACGGGTCATCGACACGTCGACGGGTCGTCGACCCGCTCGTTAAACCCGACCCTTTGAAGCATTTAATTCTCCGAGTATAAATACGTGGTCCATGACTTTATGTCTTATTTCTCTCATTCCAAGATTAGAAAACCCTAATATTTTGCTCTCCCAACATTTATGGCATAGTAGTGAAGATTTGACAAGACCCGGACCCCGTAAACCCGAGCTTGTGAAGAAGAAGGTTGTTTCTAGGGTTTCTCCAAGAATGGGAAGCTTAGGGAGTTGAAGTTAAAGTGATTCTTGGAATTGTTGACCCCTCAGGGTATGTAAATGATTTCCACCCTTGTATTTAAGTTAGTTACTAAGAGTCTTGGTGGTTCATGTGAAGAGAAGATAGCTATGAAAGTGATAAGTCAATGAAAGGTTAAATAGTGCTTTTGGGGTTATGTCAAGAGATGATTGAGGGATGTGTTTGGTTATATCTTGTTATGAGAGTGTTGCCATTAATATTATCTTTGATATTGTAGTTGAGTTTGGATGGAATTAGGAGTTGAGGGTTTTCTACATTTTCATGGGATATGTTGTCCATAGTTGTTAAGCTCTTTTGTAATTATAATGATTAGTGAGTAAGGTGAATAGCCTAATTAAGGACTATGTTATCTTAATTGTAGACTTACGAGTTCAAGGAATAAGAGTTGGACGATTGAATATATCTCCAGGTATGTTAAGGTTATTCCTTCTTTTTTTTTGGCGTGATCTATGATATGAACTAATAAACGAGTAAGAGAGTTTCCATATTACTCTATTCTTATAAGTACTAAGAGAAATATAGTTTTGATGTTCCTGTACCCCGAAAATACCTTATGATTTCTTGTCCTAGTAGTATGAGTCCAGTAAGGCCCATGAGAGGCAAACTGTCATTTTATTGTTTTAAGAATCCTGTCGTTCAGTTCTACTTGCACTATGCATTCTCTTTCAGTTCTCAGGGGTACAGTGAAAGGCACACTTGACGGGGGGTGAGGGTGTGACCTGTGATATTACATTATACATTTGAAAGGCACGCTTGATAAGGGGTGAAGGTGTGGCCTATGAATGGTCCATGAGTGGCCTAGGATGTTGGGATATATACATGAGAAAGGCACGCTTGACAGGGGTGAAGGTGTTGCCTGTGATGTAACAATGAGGTGTGTACCTACTAGGTATACATATATATATATATATATATATATATATGCATGTCCATGTGTTCCGACATACAGATTCAGTCAGATGCAGACAGATACTAGTTCATACAGATTCATGCAGATAGTTATTTCAGCTTATGAGTTCAGATCTTATCCATGATTTATATACATATACACATGTTGTCTTTATACTTTACATATTCAGTACATTATCTATACTGACTCCCAATTGCTCGGGGGGCTGCGTTCATGCCCGCAGGTATAGGTAGACAGGGAGGTAGTCCAGCTTAGGAGGACCCTTATCCAGCAGTGATCAGTGCACTCCATTCGATCCGGAGTTGCAGTCTATTTTGGTAGGCCATTCTTTTGAGATGTATATAGATGGGTACGACGGGGCCCTATCCCATCCTTTCTTGTGACTTCCATTCCGGTAAGAGGTACGCTTGGGTTGTATGTAGTAGTCGGATGTTGTGACCTTGTCGGCTTACATTCTTTTGGTGTACGGTATATGTTGCGGCCTAAGCACTTCCAATTTCTTCCGCGTGTTGTGTGTATATGTGTACGGTTGTACGAGAGTTCGGATGTTTCTTTTTTATAAGATTAGTTCGGGCCATTTATGGGCTGTTCAGCATGTTTTAGATAGGTGTTTAGGGGTGTTAGGTCGCTAGAGGTCAGACTCCCGTCACGGCTCATCGGTTTGGGTCGTGACACTTAAGCATTTAGATAAGAGGGGTTTATCTACCCGCCGAGATCCAGTCCTGACAGAAGATGATTTGGGAGTTGCTGCTGTGCCTTGCAAGGTTCAAGATAAAAGAGGATAGGCTCACATCTTTTCCCGGAGGCGAGAAGAACGTATCGGTGGAGGGTACCTAATTTTCATTCCCCCGGAGTTTGTGTTAAAAGCCGTAGGCGTCCATATCTACCGCTTATGGGCATTAGGGGAATCAAACCCTACACACCATTGAGAGTTCTTGACAGTTTGGTATGAGATAGGTTATTCCGAATATGGGTGATATGGGAGAGTTTGTATGAGATTATGAATGTCACGACCCAAACCGATGGGCCGCAACAAGTGCCCGACCATTGCCACGACCCAAGCCCCGCTTTGGCCCCTAAACACCCGT
>NW_026716033.1:0-18260 GCF_029784015.1 Lycium ferocissimum
GCTTGGTTACTAGAATCTCACTCTCATAATAGTCACAAACACATTCTCGTAAGCATGCCAGATACCAATTATTTCCTTCTTAGTGCTCAATAATTTTCTATCCATATCTTTTTTATGTCGACTCAATTCCATGTACACAATAAGTACCAATACCAATCCCCTTAAGAATTCGAATTCTCTATGCTCCCTCACAATATCAACCTGTTAGTACTTACTCTCAACTCATCTTATCTACCATACGCAATCACTATACTCGTCGAATCTGGTAATCCCTAGCGAACTCACACTCGTCCTCGCATTCGAAAGTCAAAACCTTTTTTTTCCCAAAGCGTTACACCCCGTAGTTTCGTATGTTGAGATTCGAGCTACCTTTCAGGAGGTATGTGAGCTTATATGTGTTTAACTTATGGTTATAAGGGTTTAACTGCATATTGTAAGCTATGGAAGGAATGAAGGGCAAGTGAATTAGGATTGAAGGGCAAGTCAATTAAGGAAATTAAATTTGTTGGAACTTGGAAGAGAATATGAGGGGTAATTTTGGCCCAACTTGGAGAAAGAGTATATTTTAGTAGATGAGGAGTTTTGAAGCAAAGTAAAAGCCTAAAATGAAGTTCGTTGAGTCTAGTTTCCAACTCAATAAATCGCTCGTCGATTGGACATCGGAGTAGAAAATTATGGACGTTACAAGTTTGGCTAACAAAGCAAAAACGCGTGCTACAGTAACTACTATAGTGACCCCGACCCGAATTTGACCCACTATTTAAGGACCAAATCTGATCCAAAACCTCATTTTTCAACCAAGAATCCTCCAAATATTTTCCAAACCTTCTAGAAAATTCTCCCAACTTCCATCCACTAGATTTTAACGCGAATTAAGTATAATCTCCGGATTTAAGGTTCGACAGCGCGTAGTTGCGTTTATACTATCGTATTGCGGTGAAACTTGGCTTGGATTAAAGGTGATAATCGAAGATATTGCAATTCTAGCAGGTGAAAGGTATGAATTTTTCCTTATTAGTATTGATTTAAGCTTATCTACGGATGAAAAGTTACTAAATGAGTGTATAAGGAATTTATGGGTCGAAAAATTGGATAAAACATCGTGTGGGATGTTTATGGAATATTTTGCTGTTGATAATATTGTTGTTGATGTTGGTATTGTTGTTGTATTTGTTGGTTGCTGAGTTGAGATTTTGGGCTAGGTATATAAACAGTAGAGGAGCCGCCGAAATTTATCGCATTCAAGGAAGATTTATCTGGAGGCTTAGGCTAAGTATATGACAACGGGCCTAATAATAGAATGAATGGTTTTATATGTAGATTTCAAGACAGGAGGTAGGTTGGAAAGTCGAGAAGCGAGCTTCCAGGTATGTTAAGGCTCGTCCCTTTCTTTCAAAGGCATGATTCCTATGTTTTGATTCCATACATGACATCCATAATATTTTTACTCCTAGAAATGCCAGAAGTATATAGTTTTTGAAGAATATTACGATGACTCCAATCCTAGAGATTTTCAAGCCTAAGGTTTTAGATGATTTCATGACGTGACTGAGCGAGCTATATAACATATGGCCTCCGCTTATGTCTGAGCGAGCTATATAACATATGACCTCAGCTTATGTCTAAGCGAGCTATATAACAGATGGCCTCAGTTTGTGTTATGGATCATTCAAAGTGAGACGTGATAATGGTGATTATTATGGTAATGATGAAGATCCTTATTATCCAAACGAACCTAGCAAATAAACAAATTCCAAAGGTTCTATTCTTAGACAGTGTAGGGATATTCGTATCCTTGACCTCTTAAGTCCCGAAGGGGGCACCCATAAGTTGTGCGATTTCATAATGTTGTCTAATTCCCGAAAGGGACATTCACAAGGGTTTTCTCTTTCCTATGCATTTTACATTTAAATTTTAGGGTCTCGAAGGAGACAAATGAAAAGGGGAAGAAGTTCCCGTTTTGCGTTAAAGTTGCTCCGAAGGGAGTCTTTTGATGGTTTCCAAAGATTTTCATGCATTTGCATATTTACATACATGCACGACATCATTTCATGGGGATGGCTGCGTTTCATGCCACGCAGGTGTATACAGATGAGTATAAGACATTTGGCTATAGGATATTCCAGGCTATCAGCTGGATTGGTGAGCTCCATCTCAGTTTGGAGTGTTTCCGAGTCAAAGTACTTATGTTATGGTATTTTGTATATGTTAGAGACTTTGCGAACGTTGTCGTGGTATGTTTGTCGAGATGTCGATAGAGTGATGTCAGTTGAGTCATTTGTGTACTTTAAAAGAGTATGTATTTTAGATGATTTCTTTTTGGAAAAGTTTTATGTTCTTAAAAGTTTGTGAAATGACAGTTTTGACAGAGCGAATGCTCCGAGGGTTCGTCGACTCGATGAGAGTCGGGTGCCCGTCTTGCCCTATCGTGATTGGGGTGTGACAAATTGGTATCGAGCGGTTCGTCCTAGGGGTTGTACGCAAGAGAAAGTCGTGTCAGAGAGTCTTGTTTATGGTGTGAAGCGCGCCACATTTATAAACAGGAGGCTACAGGACATCTAGAATGGTTACCTTTCTTTCCTATCTTAGATCGTGTCGTAGAGCTATGTCATAGGTTATGAAATCCCTGGTCCTAACCCCAGATGTCTTGGTTATTGATGAGTGATTGCTTACTTGGTTTTAAGGTTACTAGTAAGGATTGATGCTCGTATCAGAAAGGTATGTTTTCCGTCTATTGGTGTTGATATATGAGAAGAATTTGGTATAGCTGAACTATTGGATCGTTTGTATTTCTGCGGTTGCCCTGTGAGGCATTGGACTTGCTTTCTGAGCTGTGTGCAAGTTTGGGATAGTAAGAATTACAAGGGAAGCTTTGTTAAAAATCTCTCAAAGCTAAATCTGAGTATGTGTACATTGCAGAAGTAAGGGAAATGGGCAACCTAGCGACAGGATAGTAAGTGAAATATGTTGAATTAATACTTGTGAACTGCTCTAGAAGGAATTCTTAGATGGCTCAGTTGAGATTAAAGGGATTCAGACGGGTTATATTAAAGGCCTTATAGGAATGAGACATATTGGGATTATAAAGAAAATTGATAAACAGGTAAGATATTCGGAATGATCAGCAAGAAAGGTGATCAATAGTACAATTTGAGGTTTTATAAAAACAAGTGAGTAAAGTATTGCGAGTCGTATGAAGAAAATAAGGTAGTAAAGTATCATAAGGATTATGGAATCAGCTATATTTTCAAGTCAAGTTAAAGAGTATTGCTGCACAGAGATACAGACTGATTTTGAGACTTATGGTCGAAGCTATTGAGATAATTGTATACGAGTGGGATTAAGGGGAATAGTAGGGTTTTGATAATGAGGTGATACAATATGAGGGAAAGGACTAAGTGAAGAGTTGATGCCAAAGGTGGGATAACAAACGAAGGATATATGCCACGATATTATGGATGAATTGAGGGAAAGTACAAGGCAACGCAAGTTAGAGTGTTAAGATAAAAGCTGCTAGGCCAAGATTAGGATATTTCGATACTAATGGAAGGATAAGAGTGTAGGGACATAAGGTGAGCTACGAAAGTATTTTTGAGTTAAACTAGATAGAATAAATCGAAGTGGGATCTGAAAAAGACCAAGGACAGAAATAGACTGCAAAAGATGACCAAGGGTGGAAAGAAGCAACGAAGTAGAGATAATTACATGGGATAGTATTTATGGAAAAAGGAAATACAATAATAAGAAATGACGAAATGGTTGCTCAAGAAACTGGAGCCATTGGTGACAAATAATGGAAAGCTGACAAATGAAAAAAAAAAACGCAAATGAGTTCAGGAAAGGACATGAGATTTAGAGTTCCGAAAGGTTCCATAGGACGATACTTTTAAGAAAAGAATAAAGTAAAAATAAGCGGTCATGTGGAGGCAAAAGGAAAGGATGTTAAGGATCATGACGAAATGACTACGACTACGGATTCGAATGGAATACTCTGGATATAGTGATACCATAAGGTAAAACCTTTAAGTGGGGAAGCAAGTAAGCTAGAGTACGAGCACAAGGATGGATTATAGATGTAGTTTGAAGTAAGTTGCGTCTTAATTTAACATTCGAGGACGAATGTTTTTAAAGGGGGGAAGGATGTTACACCCCGTAGTTTCGTATGTTGAGATTTGAGCTACCTTTCAGGAGGTATGTGAGCTTATATGTGTTTAACTTATGGTTATAAGGGTTTAAGTGCATATTGTAAGCTACGGAAGGATTGAAGGGTAAGTGAATTAAGGAAATTAAATTTGTTGGAACTTGAAAGAGAATATGAGGGGTAATTTTGGCCCAACTTGGAGAAAGAATATCTTTTAGTAGATGAGGAGTTTTGAAGAAAGACAAAAGCCTAAAATAAAGTTTGATGAGTCTAGTTTCCAACCCAATAAACCGCTAGTCGATAGGATATCGGAGTAGAGAATTATGCACGTTACAAGTTCGGCTGACAAAGCAAAAACGCGTGCTACAGTGCTGCTACAGTGCTGCTACAGTGACCCGGACCCGAATTTGACCCACTATTTAAGGACCAAATCTGATCCAAAACCTCATTTTTCAACCAAGAATCCTCCAAATATTTCCCAAACCTTCTAGAAAATTCTCCCAACTTCCATCCACTAGATTTTAACGTGAATTAAGTATAATCTCCGGATTTAAGGTTCGACAGCGCGTAGTTGCGTTTATACTATCGTATTGCGGTGAAACTTGGCTTGGATTCAAGGTGATAATCGAAGATATTGCAATTCTAGCAGGTGAAAGGTATGAATTTTTCCTTATTAGTATTGATTTAAGCTTATCTACGGATGAAAAGTTACTAAATGAGCGTATAAGGAATTTATGGGTCAAAAAATTGGATAAAATATCGTGTGGGATGTTTATGGAATATTTTGGTGCTAATAATATTGATGTTGATGTTGGTATTGTTGTTGTATTTGTTTGTTGCTGAGTTGAGATTTTGGGCTAGGTATATAAACAGAGGAGATGCTGCCGAAATTTCGGCAGATTCTTGAATGATTTATTTGGAGGCTTAGGATAAGTATATGACAACGGGCCTAATAATAGAATGAATAGTTTTATATATAGATTTCAAGATAGGAGGTAGGTTGGAAAGTCGAGAAGCGAGCTTCTAGGTATGTTAAGGCTCGTCCCTTTCTTTCAAAGGCATGATTCCTATGTTTTGATTCCATACATGACATCCATAATAATTTTACTCCTAGAAATGCCAGAAGTCTATAGTTTTTGAAGAATCTTACGATGACTCCAATCCTAGAGATTTTCAAACCTAAGGTTCTAGATGATTTCATGACGTGACTAAGCGAGCTATATAACATATGGCCTCAGCTTATGTCTGAGCGAGCTATATAACATATGGCCTCAGCTTATGTCTGAGCGAGCTATATACCATATGGGCTCAGCTTATGTCTGAGCTAGTTATTAAACATATGGCGTCAACTTATGTCTGAGCTAGCTATATAACATATGGCCTCAGTGTTATATCCCGCATTTTGTACGTTGAAATATTTTAAGTTGGTAGCGACAAGTTGTGGACAAGACTTTTAATTTCCGGCTTTTTTGATTTTGTGTTAATGCACAAGTTGCATATTTTCATCTTTTTAATTGGTATGGAATGTTAAGGGTAAAATTGGAATAAGAAAAATTTGGGGTTAAAAGTGAATTATGAAAAGTTGAGCATTTCATGAAAATTAAGGGCTAGAAGTGAAAGTTTGGAAAGATAATATTTCATGAAAATGGCCATATGAGGCCATGTGTGTGTGTGGGCCATAGGGCCATGTGGATGAATTATATATGTAGTAAAAGATGACTAAGTCATCTTATTTTCCTCATCTCCATCCTTAGAATTTTCAAGAAGCTTGGAGAACCAAAGGCAAGCAACCATTCGGCCATGTCCATGGAAATTTGAAGACCAAAACTCTCCATCAAAAAAAATATTTTCTTGTAGCTTTTCTACTAAGTGGGAGGCCCCTATTAACATGGAGTGGTTGTTGGAGTAAGCTATCTGTCACGACCCAACTCCGTAGGCCGCGACACGTGCCCTAGTTGGGCACTCGTACGTACCTTAACCTAAATTAGCAAAATATTAAAACAAACGAAATAATAACTTAACAAGGACAAGTGGGCATGCCGCACGAAGGCCGATAAGGCCGTCACAAAACATAGATAACTCCAAACGTACGCAACTCTCGCGAAACATATACGTAACCCACACCGCATGTCTACGGACCTGCGAGAAGCAACATAATCATATGACGGGACAGGGCCCCGTCGTACCCAGAATTCAATACATACATATGACATAAAAAGTCTATACCAAATCATGGGCTCCGAACAAAGGAGCAACTCAAACAATCGAAAAACGGTACAACCTAGGCGAACGGATCGGAAATCGAACGTCCGTACTCGCGTGGCACGACACGCAGCCCCGAAGAAAGGGGGTCGCACGAAAAATGTACCGAATATGTAAAGCGAAAATGTAATAAACAAAACTAAAATCGTAATTAATGTGCGGAAAACGAACGAGATACATAGCTAATCAAAAATGCGTACCTTAAATCATACGTAATACATGTAGAAGACATATGCAAAAGCGGCCCCGCTATGGGACTCGGTGAATGTGAAAGGTAGGCGCTCCCTTCGTCCCGTGCCAAAACACATCATACTTTTAGTAGGGAATATCTCCGAAACGTATCATAACATACCAAGTGGCCACATCACATCACGTAATCGCATCGATATCAAAATATATGTACATGGAACATCATACGGGACCTACGTACATGTCATACTCCCCCCTCACATCGAGGCACGGCGAACAATGCAGGAAAGCGTTTGAGAACATATCCCGGCCGGCTCGGTGGGGGAAACATCGAGGCATCCACGAGTGGAGTAGTGAGAAACTAATGCAATCAAAATAATATATATATATATCCGGAGACTCGATGAGCGGCATCAAATGACAAATCGGATCAATGAAATCGGACGGAGTCATAGTACGTACCTTTCGGACATCACATAGATTATGTCGGGGCGTAACATTGAGTCAAAGTACGTATCAAAACGTTTCATAGGACTTAATAGAATATTTAAAATGATTTTTGTTTAGTAGCTAAAACATTCCTTAAGGCCGCTCGAAAACAAGTCGTAGTCACAAAGAGTAAAATCGGAAATAGTGGACTCATCTCGGTCGAATGAGGTGGCGAACATAAAACATGCATATTGAACCTCATAATGTCATTAACAAATGTTTTTGAGTAGTCGGATTGAATTTGGACAAGTTTTATACGTCTAAGACCATTCTAGTCATTCATGATCTAATTTGGTTCAATCTTCGAAGGAAAAGGGAAAAATTCGAACGTGGATTCCGTAAAGTAGGAATATCCCAGGTCCAAAGTCGACCCTAATATCCTAAGACGTGCCAAGAGAAGGAATAGGCAAAGCTTTACATACCTTTCGCGCTTGTTAAGCTCGTCGAAACTCCGGTCCCGTTTCGTCAAAAATCTGCAAATGGTCATCTTTACCAGTTACTATTCATGCAAGTTGACATTTCAATCTTTGGTTTCCATTTGGCTACCGAAATTTCGGCAGCACTTCCCCTATAAACATGACGCCCCCGAGATTCAACTCGGCTCAAAATAGTCAACAACAACCCAACAACAACACCAAAAACCTCAATAACCACTACAAACCACAATATAACATAATTAGTTTACTTCCCGACATAATACTTGACAGGTTTCCATTCCGACTCCACATTTTCAAACCAACATCATCATACTCACATTCATTACTAACCAAGATCATTACAATACCATTCGGAAGCATTTCATATCATTTCTACCATATTTACACAAATTATACAAGATACACAACTTTCTACCAAAGTCATAATTTATCCAAATCTTCCAATCTTTAACATACATATTCATAACATATTTCCATCTTCCAAGTTCATCAACAATCATCATAATTCACACTCTAATATCTCAATTTCCATAATGTCATAAAATCATACAAGTACGACATAAGTTCCTACATTCCGTTTCAATGCAAACTTACACCATATATGCTTCATTTACATTGTCAAGATCACAATAACACCACTAGCATGTTAAACAAAATAAATCCATTATTACTTCACCACTACATATGCCACGGCCAACATGTAAAATTCCAACTTCATCCAATTTCATTCAACTTTCATTTCTAACACAAACTCCACAATTACCACAACTAAATTACAACATAAACTTCAACATAATTACACTACACCATATCTTATGCATTCGGCCACATGCACATATACACCTTTGCCATGCAAACTTCCATATCTCTATGAATTCTATTCATTTCCATATATTACAACACAAACCAATCTTCATAACATAATAAAAAGGGGTGAATCCTTACCTTTTTCTCCAAGTTTCTTCAATTCACCAAAGTGTCGAATCGACAAAACCAACGGGTTATCTTCCGAAATAATTGCACCACGTTGTAGAGGGACCTTGAATTGGTATAAATATCACAAGAAAATAATTTTTGGACAAAGATTTCATGGAGACAAGAAATCATGGACTTGGCCGAATGGCCTTGTCCTTATTTCTCCTCTTGTTCTTGCTTTTCTCCTTGTTTCTTTTGTCTTGAAAATTCTAGAAATTTAATGAACCCTTGGCCCCTTTTATTTTAGCTTGTCATGTGACCATGTCACATGACTACAATTAAATTTTTGTCCCTTTTCTTTGTTGCATGGCCGGCCACCCTTCATGGGTTGGGCTTGGCCTTCTATAATTTTTTTTTGAAATTTTCAAGCCCAAAATCCTTAGCCCACATTTTTGGTGACTCATGAAACCATTTTCCGACATTCCAATTTTGCCCTTAGTCTTTTCCGATATTTCCACATCTACATTTTCCATAGCCAACTTATGAACCAAACAAAATCAATACATTTCAATGTCCTTAACCTTCCTTAATATTTCCGCGTCAATATTTCCTTAAACATCCCATGCACACCAAGTAGAATCCAATTAGAACCTTAATTCCTACCATTCCGACTTGTTTCCAATTTTTCCGAATACGCATAAAATGCGAGGTGTAACATCCTCCCCCCCTTTAGAACATTCGTCCTCGAATGTTCAATCGACCTTGGGGCTTCATATAAACTTCTCTGGAGGTCTCCTTCTTCCCAAACACATACTCGAACTTGATCAAAACACTTGTAAGGGCCTACGTTTTTCAACTCCTTCTGTCATTCTTCGACATCCCTTTACTAGGACTGTTCAGGGTCTTAAATCGGGTGTACGGCGAACAGAATCTGCGTCGGAATCAGAAAATCAAATGGACGTCGGACGGAGTCATATCCGGATTCAGAAGCACGACAAGACAATGTAGAATCGAGCGAGACTCCGTCCGGAGTTAGACGTATTACGAGCGTATCGAACAGACCCATAATCGGAGTCAAGCGTACAGGCACATTTACCAGACAGATTCGTAGTCGGGGTCGAACGGGCGAATGCATGTCGGACAGATTCATGATCGGAGTCAATCGTACAGAGATGTATCAGACGGATTTGCAGTCAGAGTCAGAAGTATAGAGGTATAGCGGATAGAGGCATAACTAGATTCAGAAGTACCGGGGTATAATAGACAGAGTTTCATCGAAGTCAGAGGCGCAGAAATATGACATACGGAATCGCGATCAGGGTCAGGCTATTTTTACTACTGCTTTAGAGACCTACGGAAATTTCCTTGTCTTGTTTTACTTCTCGCTTGATTGCAAACTTGCTTCTCTCATTCTTACATAATGGTTTCCTACTTCGCTTATCGGCTCCTCCAAAGGTTTTTTACTTAATCATATCTCTTATCCATAATTCCTTCCAATACCTCCATTTCCTTACCTTCAATATCTTTACTCAGTTGCTTTTTCAAATATCGTCATGTTAGAACTCTTTCAACCACTATTTGTAACGCAATCGGAGTCAGTCCAGTTCGTAACATTTGTTTCTCACCCTTCACTTCATCCCTTGCATTCCGTGTCGTAATACCTTCCGTTAGTTGCAGCCTTTTGTCGCTGAGACTCGCCTTTCGGTCAACGTAATCACCAGGGAAGAGTTACACGCATACATATATATATGCACTCATCACCATTCTACTTACAAACATTTCCAATCACCTTTCGAACTTTCCCTAATTCCCTTATGCGATATTGCGCTCTTCTTTTTTCCCCATTTAACTCGCTTCCGATCCGCGCGACTTCGTAAGAGTGCGTACCGCATTCACATACTTCCTTTTCCTTAGGTTACCCCAAACTTCCATTTATTTCTTGTATTCTTCCCACTACGATCTTACCTCTACATTCATACCTGTCACGATTCTTTTTCCGTCCATATTCTTATCGCAACCCTACTATCATTTCCTTAAACTGGAGCTTGTCATAATTCATCCCGTGCACTATAGTTATTCTTAGGTCTATCTAACTTCTCATTTATCCCTTAAACTCCCAAATTTGCAAAATTTTCCAATTACTTCCCAGGGGGGTCACCCATCCTAAAATTGCTCCCCTCCTGAGCACGCTTAACTTCGCAACTTTGACGGATTCTAGTCCCTTAATGTCGGTATAACCACGTCCATTTCCACACACGACCTTTATTACATAATACGAGGCTAATCGAGGCCTTATGGATCCCGAGGCATATCCACAACACGTCCTTTCTTGTACAATTACTATTTTACCCTTTTCGACCTTCGGCAGTTACCTTTGCAAATTCTTATTACTCGAAATCTGTACGCCGCAAATACCCATAATACCGTACAGAATACACAGCTTTGTATCCCGCTCTAACCATTCAGGACCTTCGGTTTCAGGTGACGGAACAAGTATATTCGAACTTACCTGTGCGACCTCTCCCGTCGCCACTTACCATTTTCCGCCATATGTAAAGCTTACGCAAGGAATCTGTATTTCCTATGACTTGGCTCTATCGCACGATCTAAGACAGAAAGAAGGTCAACAATTCCTAGATGCCCTGTAGCCTCCTGTTTATAAATGTGGCGCGCTTCACACCATAAACGCGGGACTCTACTAGACACGGTCCGTAGACATTCCGAGGACCTAACCGCTCTGATACCACTTTTGTCACGACCCAACTCCGTAGGCCGCGACACGTGCCCTAGTTGGGCACTCGTACGTACCTTAACCTAAATTAGCAAAATATTAAAACAAACAGAAATAATAACTTAACAAGGACAAGTGGGCATGCCGCACGAAGGCCGATAAGGCCGTCACAAAACATAGATAACTCCAAACGTACGCAACTCTCACGAAACATATACAGAACCCACACCGCATGTCTACAGACCTCTACAGAACAGAACATAATCATATGACGGGACAGGGCCCCGTCGTACCCAGAATTCAATACATACATATGACATAAAAAGTCTATACCAAATCATGGGCTCCGAACAAAGGAGCAACTCAAACAGCCGAGCAGACAACCTAGGCGAACGGATCAGCAAATCGAACGTCTGTACCTGCGTGGCACGAAACGCAGCCCCCGAAGAAAGGGGGTCAGTACGAAAAATGTACTGAATATGTAAAGCAGAAAATGTAATAAACAAAACTAAAATCAGAACAGAATGTGCGGAAAACGAACGAGATACATAGCTAATCAAAAATGCGTACCAGAAATCATACGTAATACATGCAGAAAAACATATGCAAAAGCCGGCCCCGCTATGGGACTCGGTGAACGAGAGCGAGCAGGCGCTCCCTTCGTCCCGCGCCAAAACACATCATACTTCGTAGTAGGGAATATCTCCGAAACGCATCATAACATACCAAGTGGCCACATCACATCACATAATCGCAAATCGAGATATCAAAATATATGTACATGGAACATCATACTTCGGACCCATGTACATGTCATACCCGCCCTCACGTCGAGGCACGGCGAACAATGCAGGAAAGCGCTTGAGAACATATCCCGGCCCGGCTCGCGTGGGGAAACATTGAGGCATCCACGAGTGGAGTAAGGGAGAAACTAATGCAATCAAAATAACATATATATATATCCAGAGACTCGATAGGCAGTATCAAATGACAAATCGGATCAATGAAATCGGACGGAGTCATAGTACGTACCTTTCGGACATCACAGTAGATTATGTCAGGGCAGAACATTCGGAGTCAAAGTACGTATCAAAACGTTTCATAGGACTTAATAGAATATTTAAAATGATTTTTGTTTAGTAGCTAAAACATTCCTTAAGGCCGCTCGAAAACAAGTCGTAGTCACAGAAGAGTAAAATCGGAAATAGTGGACTCATCTCGGTCAAATGAGGTGGCGAACATAAAACATGCATATTGAACCTCATAATGTCATTAACAAATGTTTTTGAGTAGTCGGATTGAATTTGGACAAGTTTTATACGTCTAAGACCATTCTAGTCATTCATGATCTAATCGGGTTCAATCTTCAAGGAAAAAGGGAAAAAAATTCGAACGGATTCCAAAAGTAGGAATATCCCCGAGGTCCAAAGTCGAGCCTAATATCCTAAGACGTGCCAAGAGAAGGAAACATACCTTTCGCGCTTGTTAAGCTCGTCGAAACTCCGGTCCCGTTTCGTCAAAAATCTGCAAATGGTCATCTTTACCAGTTACTATTCATGCAAGTTGAATTTCAATCTTTGGTTTAATACTTGGCTACGAAATTTCGGCAAAGACTTCCCCTATAAACATGACGACACCCCGAGATTCAACTCGGCTCAAAATAGTCAACAACAACCCAACAACAACACCAAAAACCTCAATAACCACTACAAACCACAATATAACATAATTAGTTTACTTCCGACATAATACGCAGCTTTCCATTCCGACTCCACATTTTCAAACCAACATCATCATACTCACATTCATTACTAACCAAGATCATTACAATACCATTCGGAAGCATTTCATATCATTTCTACCATATATACACAAATTATACAAAATACACAACTTTCTACCAAAGTCATAATTTATCCAAATCTTCCAATCTTTAACATACATATTCATAACATATTTCCATCTTCCAAGTTCATCAACAATCATCATAATTCACACTCTAATATCTCAATTTCCATAATGTCATAAAATCATACAAGTACGACATAAGTTCCTACATTCCGTTTCAATGCAAACTTACACCATATATGCTTCATTTACATTGTCAAGATCACAATAACACCACTAGCATGTTAAACAAAATAAATCCATTATTACTTCACCACTACATATGCCACGGCCAACATGTAAAATTCCAAATTCATCCAATTTCATTCAACTTTCATTTCTAACACACACTCCACAATTACCACAACTAAATTACAACATAAACTTCAACATAATTACACTACACCATATCTTATGCATTCGCCACATGCACATATACACCTTTGCCATGCAAACTTCCATATCTCTATGAATTCTATTCATTTCCATATATTACAACACAAACCAATCTTCATAACATAATAAAAAGGGGTGAATCCTTACCTTTTTCTCCAAGTTTCTTCAATTCACCAAAGTGTCGAATCGACAAAACCAACGGGTTATCTTCCGAAATAATTGCACCACGTTGTAGAGGGACCTTGAATTGGTATAAATATCACAAGAAAATAATTTTTGGACAAAGATTTCATGGAGACAAGAAATCATGGACTTGGCCGAATGGCCTTGTCCTTATTTCTCCTCTTGTTCTTGCTTTTCTCCTTGTTTCTTTTGTCTTGAAAATTCTAGAAATTTAATGAACCCTTGGCCCCTTTTATTCTTAGCTTGTCATGTGACCATGTCACATGACTACAATTAAATTTTTGTCCCTTTTCTTTGTTGCATGGCCGGCCACCCTTCATGGGTTGGGCTTGGCCTTCTATAATTTTTTTTTTTTGAAATTTTCAAGCCCAAAATCCTTAGCCCACATTTTTGGTGACTCATGAAACCATTTTCCGACATTCCAATTTTGCCCTTAGTCTTTTCCGATATTTCCACATCTACATTTTCCATAGCCAACTTATGAACCAAACAAAATCAATACATTTCAATGTCCTTAACCTTCCTTAATATTTCCGCGTCAATATTTCCTTAAACATCCCATGCACACCAAGTAGAATCCAATTAGAACCTTAATTCCTACCATTCCGACTTGTTTCCAATTTTTTTCCGAATACGCATAAAATGCGAGGTGTAACACTATCCATTCATCTTTGCAAACCACCAACCCTAGCCAAGTGGAGAGCTAAGAGGTAAAGGTGAGATTTAATTTCCTTTTTCATGTGTTATGGATGATTTGTGTATGTTGTGGAGTGTGGAAGTGAATGAAATAATGAAAATATGGATGTTGATGTTTGGCCGTGGGTGTGTAATGGTGTGGGAGTGATGAATTAATTGTATTAGCATGTTTGGGTGTTGTTGTATGTGTAGAAATGGATAGAAATCATGGAATTTATGTATGTGATGTGTGGCCGAAAATGGGCTGATTTGGCATGATGTATGTGGAACTAATTTTTGTGTAGTATTTGTGGTTGACGTGGTTATGTGTTTTATGATGAGAATGAAGGTATTGAGTGATTCAAGTTAAAGTTGTAATTGTTGTGTTGTGGCCGTGTGTAGTGTAGTGTGTATGTGTAAAGAACTAAATTTATTTAGTATGGTTGGAATGTTGTGTTGTGGATTCTATGATGAAAGTGAAGTTTTAATGAGCCAAGTTGAAGATATAATCATATGGGCTGAATTGGACGATAATGTGATATTAATATGGTTTCTTGAATTTATGAAAATGAAGTTGTTAACGAATGGATTGTTGGCATAGTTTATGAGTTTGGAAGAAAAAAATTTTGTTGGTGATGTTCTTGTTGAATTGGAATGATTTCGTGTGGTTGTGCATTGATCGGTTGTTCGGAATATTATGTGTTGTTGGAAATGTTTTGAATCGTGTTTGAAAGGTTTTGGATTGTTATTTGAATAGGCGACCGTTGATATTAGTTTGGATATATGTAGTTGAATTGAATATATATGAATGTTGTCGAATGATGTGAAAGGATTATTAATGCTAGAATGCGCTTGGAATTGCTTATTGGTATTGCTATTGCGTCAATGGTATTGTTGATAATGATTCGGCCGAGTTAAATTCTCTGGGATGTCCAAGTTATAGTGAAAATGTCGCCCAAAAATTTCCTCGTAGAAAAAGTAATGGCTTGGAATTGAATTCTTCGATGTTTATGGCTAATGTTGATATCAAATGACGTGTTGTAGATTTTGAGAAGCCGAGACTGAGTTTGACTGTACTAGGAAGCAACCGAGGTATGTAAAGCATATCCCTTCTTTTCTTTTGGTACGTCTGCATTTTGTGATTAAGGTATGACATGATTTCCGTGCCTTGGGAAAAATCTATCTAAGTTTGAGTATGTTTGTGATTCACATTTGCTTTTGATGTTGGTATCCTTAGTATGGTCAAAGCATGGTTCGTATAGTTTTTGATATGATCAGCTCAAATGTTGTGTAAAGGGTTCTTTTTTTTTTTTGATATACGTATCCTTAATGGGTCCGAAATGACCCTTTTATGTATTTTGTATGATTAAATTTTTTTTAAGGTTGCAAAAGAGTTCCCCGTTTTCAAAAGATTTTTTGTTTTCAAAAGAGATCTGTTCCTAAACGATTTCGAAACTACGAACCCCCCGTAATTTTCGGGGGCCCCCGGACGCTTTGATTTTTTCCCAAAATGATTTCAGACAAAGTAAGGACTTTGATTTTCAAAAAGGGGCCCCCGGAGGGGTGGGGACCCCTCGTCCGTGGGTCCCGCAACTTTTTTATGTTTGGGGTTTTTAAAGGGCCTATTTTTTAAAGAATTTAATATAACTATTTTTCCGACCCCCCAGTATGATCATATATTCATCCGGGTTGGGGCTGAAAAAGGGTTTTTTCGTATGTAATTTTGGGTACGGCCTATGGTTTTTAAATTCTTAAAAATGTTTTCCCCAGGGATATTTTTAAGGAAACCCAGGGCACCCTTTTCTTTTAACCCATGGTTCGTTTTTATTAACATTGGGTTTTTTGGAAAAAGTTTTAAACTATATTTGGTTACTCACGATTCTATTTTGAAATTGTTGTTACATTTTTCCAAGTCCCGGCCAAGTTTTCTACCCCACTATGCCGTATTCCCCAAATAAAAGTGTATTCCAAGTATGATGTGTATTTCCCAAAAAAGATGTGATACGGTTCCCATATGACGATGGTCCGATTTGGTGCGTTTCCGGAATATGATGTGTCCGGCCCCCGAGCCCTTTCTGCCGGGAACCGCGTAGTATTAGGTGTTAAGGGGTGTCCGGACGCCGAGCCCTTTCGGCCCGGGACCCCGGGGTATATGTTAGTTATATGTTATATGTATGGATTTTGGGGAAAATGATCCCCTTTTGGGATCGTTTTTATGGGAAAAATCAACCGGGGGAAACCCAATGAAGCAAAAATTTCCACAAGGTTTTGGCAAATCCCAATTGGTTTAGGAAACCCAAACTTAGGTAAAACCCACATTGGTTTTAAACCCCCATTGGAAACAATCCCACATCGGTTAATGGCATCCCCATGGATCCCCCATGATGTTAGCGTTTACCTTTCAGTGTAGGGATTTTTTTACCGGGGTTTGTCTTTCAAAAGTAAGCATTTTGGGCATTCTGTTTTTTGTATTTGTCCCCCCCGACCCCCGATGTACCCCCCCTTTTGCTTTTATGCAGCACTTTGGATGTCATTTTTTGGCCCCCTTTTTTAATTTTTTTTATCATGGGGCTGGTTTGTTTACCTTTAAATTCGCTTTAAAAACTGAATTAAGGGCGCACCCACCCCCTTTTTTCGGGGGGGCTTTCCTTTCCGCGTGGGCCGATGAGTAAGAGGGTTTTTTGTGGGAAAATGTTCCCCCGGATTGGGGAACTCCCCTTTTTCCGGAGGCCCCAGTCCGAGCATTTTATGTTCCCGGGATTTTGGGGGTTTTGTTGAGATTTGGCAAAAGGGACGTATGTAAAAAATGTCACGGGTTGGGGAGCCGATATGTTGTTATGCATTATTCCCCGGGGAAATTTATTTTTTAACCTTTTAAGCCCATATAAGATGCATTAGTTGCGATTTTGTACGATCGCAAGTTTTATTTTGGGTTTGAAAAAACATTTAAACGTTTTTTTTCTCGAAAAAAATTTTTCCCCATTGGGACATGTTTTTGGGGCCCGATGATTATGTGTATTACGAAAGTCTGCGGGTTCGCCCCCCTGGTAAGGGTTTGGGGGCCCATCACCCTACCGAAAATTGGGTGGGCAAATCGGCAGTTGCCCGTGGGTTTCCGGGAAAGTCGTGTCAAGGGAGGTCCGTTTATGGTGTGTTGCGCGCCACAAATTTTTAAACAGGGGGTTTTCCGGGGAATTTTGGTTGGTTACTCTTCTTTTTAAACTCGGATCGTCCCTGAGCCAAGTCATAAAAGGGGGGAGACCTTTTGAGCTAATGTCACGACCCACTGGGGGCCCCATCAACCTTTGGGTTTTCCCCCCGGCATCCTTGACATACTTTATACATCACATACTAGGTGAGCCACATAATCATATCATACTTTTCATTCATCATCATTCTAATCAAATTTGGGGAATAACATATCCACATCATCAATAATAACATCTATAAACCCATATAATTACGCTTACAAGGCGATCTAAACAACATTCCAAAATATAGGGCCCAAAGGCCCAAAATGTCTAACCAAATACACAATGTTTCCAAACCTCTTTAAAAAGGGTACATCATAACATGTAATAAAGGGGACAGACCCCCTTTCCCCCGAATATATAAAACAAAAGAATATATATACCAAAAAATCACAGCCCCAATTAAAAGGGGTCAACAGTGTCCCCGAGATAGTACCCATGGATCAAATCCTGGGGACCGGGGGTACGACGCAAAAAGGGGGGTCCCCCAAACAAAAATTTTCCCTTTTAAAATAAAAGATGACAAACAATTGAAGAGCATAAAGGATAACCCTATGAAATAATACAACCCGGGGGATAATAAAATCATCGCCCTGGCATTACCCTTTCCATAGGGGCGTTTTCCCTTTCTATTTCACACTCGTGTGCATACATTTGTATTCTTTTTTATTTACCTTCGTATCTACTTTCTGTTCGTATTATGT
>NW_026716034.1:0-18239 GCF_029784015.1 Lycium ferocissimum
GGGCGGCGTAAGACGTATCTAAGGTATGTAAAGCTCCCCACTCCTTTCCTTGGCATGTCTTAGTATGCTAGGTTGATATCGGAACCCCGGGAGCAGTGCTCCCTCGAAATCCAATTTATAAAATGGCTACTATTCATTGATCAATTGAAGCCTAGTGACTCCATTTTGACTAGAAAGCAATCAAACGTCCGAAACCTGTGTAAAGGTGATCAGTTCACTTTGAAATCTTTATGTATGATCTTATAGACTCTAAACGTCCATAAATTATGATTGCCACCTCGACTTGACCCGAGGTGGGCCCGCCAACCCCGAGATGCCTTATTTGTCCTACCAGGACCTCTTTTGGATAAATTTCGATAAAGAATCTTCGATTTTTAATTTGTTCCTTATGAAATAATGTTTTGAACCTTATGAAATACTATGCTATGTTTTGGAACCATACGTACCACCTTGGAAATATTTTGTGGAATAAACTTCCGTACTAATTAATTATTTGACTATTTTGGTTAATGAATTAACTTATGAAGTAATCAAGTTTCGAAAGGCTATTTTGACATACAAATTGCATTGTTTGCTCACGACTCCGCTCGTGCCTTATTATGACTTCGTTCACCGGTTCCCGGGCCGGTTTTGTGATCGTGCGTTGTATGCTGAATTCGGAAGTATGTTGTGTTTCGGTTTCCGAGACCTCGCCATAGGGCCGGTTACCGTATACGGAGTTATGTTTGTGATATGGCAGATGATATGATTTGTTTTGTTGACGCGGTATGTCGCGATATGTTATGTGTGATACGATATGTTTGGGGTTTGTACGGGATTTGAAACCTTCTGGAGTATCTTTGTGTTGTGGCACCAGTGACGGAGAGGTGACCACATTCCTGAGCGTTATGCATGATTTTGATTCGCATTATGTACATATGTTTATTACAGCTTTTGTTATCGATTCGATATATTTCTCTCCGTATTCTTATTTGCCTATGGTTTGGATTTCGTACCCATGCTTTACATACTCGGTACCTCTTTCGTCATCGACCCCGCTTTCTTCTGGGGTCGCATTTCATGCCGCGAGGTACAGACGTTGGTGATCCTCCACTGTAGGCCACACTTTCTGCTATCTTGGATTGCTCCTTTCGGTCCCGGAGCGTACATTTTGGTATATATCTTTGTTATGTATGTTCTTATGTATATTTGGACTATTTTGGGTACGGCGGGGCCACGTCCGTCATATGTTTCGTCGTATGTCTGGAGGTACGTGGACATATTTTGTGGGTTGTGCCTACTTCCGTATGATTGTGTTTGTATACGTGGTGTGTTGGCGATCCCATTCGCCGCGGCGGCCGGTCCGCTTATGTATATGATATTTTGTTGGCCCTGTGTGGCCTTTGTTGGTGTTTTCTGTGTGCAGGGATATTTTGGTTAGTCCATAAAACAAAGGAAACTCTGCCGAAATTTCTCTGGAAATTATTTGAATTTGAATTATAGCCTTGTCGACCTCGTCGGATACTTGGTCACGTTCGTTATGTTTTGAGATAATGTTTGATAGATATGTTTAGGTGCCCAGATCGGGCACTAGTCACGGCCTACGGGGTTGGGTCGTGACAGAGAAAGACCAATCCTTCTCCATGAATTAGCTTGGGGTTTTGGAGTTTGATCCTCTTTTGTGATGGTATAGAATATTTTGGAATGGTGGAGAACCTTTAAGAACACTCTTATAATGGAGAAAAAAGTGTGGGAGATTCTAGAGGGGTGTGGAGATGTTAGGAGATTTCTAGAGAGTTGTGGAGTTGAAGAAAAATGTATAAAATGAAGTGTAGAGGCCCTTTTATAGGTGCCAAACTCGAATTGGGCTGGGTCACCACATAAGGGGGCTTTTAAGTGAGCTTTCCGGATTTTCCACCCAGGTTCGGATTCCTCTGGCTGTCCGTTTTAAAACACCCGTAACTCCCTACTCTGATATCGTGTTGACAAACGGTTTGTTGCGTTGGAAACTAGACTCCACGAACTTCATTTTAGGCTTTTGAAACACCTTAAAACTCCTGATATACCCTGAGATATACCCCCCTAAAGTTGACCCAAAATTCAATCCAAAATTCTGCCAACTTTTTTTCAAATATTTGACAAACTTATTTTCTTCGATTTGCTTGGTCCCGGAATCTTCCGAAACTCTCCATACATGATATTTATCATTAATCATACTTGTTAATGGTCATGTCCTTTGGTTCCAAGGTTGTCCTTCCCGGTTACGACTTACGAGATCGTAATTCATCCTTTACTTCATTGTTACGTACTTCCCATGGCTTGTACCTTTCAAAACTTCATGGGACGTCTCCGATACTCCATTAATACAGTGAAACACATGATGTGCTCATGCTCTAACAGTGCGAGGTGTAACAAATACGGTCCGAGCTATAATACCCCATATTTTTGGACATGGAAATTGAAACGTCTAATATGAGCAAATTTACCTGAGCTGGAAAGATTTAGTCATATTCAAGCATGGAAATCAAGAGCTTGGTATGTAAAAAGATGATGTCCCGAAATAAATTTGGACTTAAAAGTGAGACGATGGTGTTTGGGAAAAATATTTTTGTGTGTGTATAAAGAGGCTATGGACTAAAGTTATACCATATGATTATGATAATGTGTATATGAGGTGTGTTAAAAATAATTTGTATTTAAGTGAATTGTCATCAAGTAATTAAGTAGGTGTGTAATTGGTAAAATGGGGGAGTATAGTAAAAAACAAGAAATTAATTAAGAGTATTGGATAAATATTATATGGATAAAACCATATAGATCATTGACAAGTGGTACAAGTGAGCTATATACGTACAAAGGAGTAAAGTCATGAAAAGAAAATAATGAGGTGGAGCTATATGGAAGTCACACGTATCAAATAGTATTTGATGACAAAAATGAAAAGGTTTCTAATAAATGACACATGGATATAGTGGAGGGCCCTCTTAAAACATTTATACCCCATTGTTGACTTCTTACCTTGAGAAAGAGGGTCATGCACGTTTTTATATATGTATAGGAGAACCCGAGGGGCATGACCGGCACCGGGGTTGATTCACGAGCACCACCTGGCCATACAACATACATACATATCCTGTCTATTTATGAATCAAGTTAAGGTATGATACATAGAAAACATAGTGAAGTCCACCTGCATGCAGAAAAGTCCCAACATACATAATATATGTACAAGCCGACAAGGTTGTCAAAGAAAACTACATGTAACATAAGGTCGGCGAGGCCACTATGAACATATCAACATCACACTAGGGCCGACAAGGCCACAAATGACATCTATACCCACGACACATGTCTATGAGCCTCTAAGAACATACATAAACCTCATGTTGGTCGGGACAGGGTCCCGCCCATACCCGTAATGCAAATATATACATAAATATATACATACTCAAGAACCACCTAGTATGCCAACCTCTACAATGACTCCGGGAAGAGCGTAGTGTGACCATTAACCCTGAGTTGAAACTCCTATCACGAAAGTCCTCCTGTCGAGCTGTCTGGACCTGCGGGCATGAATGCAGCGTTCCAGCTAGGGGCGTCAGTACGGAATAATGTATTGAGTATGTAAGGTAGGAATACATATATATGAAGGCAATAAAGTAAAGAAAAGTAACAAAGGATGTAACCCGGAACTCTGAGGACATGTAACATGCATGCATTAGTTTTAAAACATGTACATATACGTATATATACATAAGTCATATCACCATCAAGCTGCTCTATGGGGCTAGTGTCATTATAATATTGTACCCGACCTTAACAGGACTCAGTGTTATCGGGCCCATCTGTAGTAGTGTGCACAATAGGTGCTGTAACCGGCTGACTATAGCACGGCTCGGTGTAGCAAAATAGATACACATATATATAATGCATGATGGACTCATGAAATGACATACTGGACCTTTCGGAGTGATATAAGTCGGTAACCTGCGAATACGTTATGTAACTATCAACGTCAATGTATAACTCAATGGAAACAAAATATCAATTGTAACATGAACAAAATAACATGTGAAGGAATGAAGAACATGAAATTTTGTCTATTAGAGTAGATTTCCTTTAATGAGGGATATTTTTTACGTTAGTTTTATTGCATTCATGCAGAAAGAAAAGAAGGGGAAAACCTTACATACCTCGTTCACTTCCTTGCTACTCGAACCTCGCAATTCGTTTAACGGTTCGACCTATAATAAGGATAACGTCTTTCGTTAGACTAAAGATATATTCGGTATATCGCGTATATCAAGCAACAAACTTGTTTTGAAATGAATCGGGCAACGTATTCCCTATTTATCTCATATTCTCCACAGTTAACACAACCGACACAGCCATAATCATATCAAATTCCCGTCATAACACAACTTATAAAATTACCAAACAGTCCATACAACAACAACGACATCAAAATGTTGTTGCTTGCGTGTGTGTAGGATAGCACCCAAATACAAGGGAAACTCTGCTGAAATTTCTATAGACCTCTAAGTTGTTAAACATTCGAGGATGAAAGTTTCTGAAGAGGGAAGGATGTTATACCTCATACTTTTGTACGTAGATTTCATCGCGAGTTAGTCATTGTAAACTTGGAAGAGCGGGACAAACTTTGAGGTCATGGGATTAGACATGTCTATTTTGTGTATATAAGAGTTTAAGACCATGTTTAGTAGGTATTGGAGGGTTTCGTGTCACACCCCCAACGAGGAGTATGACAAATTGGTATCAGAACAGTTCAGTCCTAGGGATGTCTATGAGCCGTGTCCAGTAGAATCCTGGTAATTTGTATGTCGTGCACCATATCTATAGCAAGGAGGCTACAGGGCATTTAGGAAGACGATTTTCTTCATGATCTATACCGTGCGATAGAGCTAAGTAAGTATGACATTATCTAATCTTTTCCTATTTAAATTTCAGTGATTCCTCAGAGAAATAAGAAGGCCAGTAAAATACGGGACGCTGCGGGGGAAGGCTCGAGCCGAGTATCCCCAGCAGAGTTAGGACATGGCGAGTCCTAGAGCGCTACCCCCTCGCATGCTACCTCTACTCCATCTGTTGCGGAAGAGCATGATAGAGCTCCAGTCCACCTGGCTTCTCAGCCTCTAGCTCCTCCCCCTGTTGTTCCAGATCAGGACTTGCGAGATGCAGTCCAGTTATTGACTAAATTGGTAGCTACTCAGACTCAGCGGCAGGCTAGCCTTCTAGACAGGGCTGTTAGTTCCAGCGTGCGTGAATTTATTACTTTGGACCCTTCGGTGTTCACGGGGACAAACTCGAAGGATGACTCTCAGAAATTTGTAGATTGAATGGTCCGCGCTTTGAGGGTAATGCATGCTTCTGATTACAGAATCAGTGGAGTTAGCTTCTTATAGACTATGGGATATGGCCGCAGTATGGTATGAGTCCTGGGAATTGTCAAGAGGGCAAAATATACCTCCAGCAGTATGGTCCGAATTCACTAGGGCCTTTTTAGATCATTATCTACCTACTGAGGTTCGCAGGGCCAGGGCTGATGAGTTTCTATTGCTTCGCCAGAATAATATGAGCGTTCGGGAATATAGTTTGAAGTTTAACTCCTTGGCTAGATATGCTCCGGCGATGGTAGCTGATATAGAAGACATGGTACATCGTTTCGTGATTGGACTTGGGTCTCACTTGATTAAAGATTCTATAATGGCTTCATTACAGGGTGGCATGGATATTGCTCGTATTCAGGTGTATGCTCAGAATTTGGAGGACCTTGAACGTCAACAGCGGATTGAGCAAGACCCGAATAGGGGCCGTTATAAGCGGGCCAGATCCGCAGGTTATTCAGGTGCTTATCAGGAAGGTTATAGGCCCTATTCTTATAGAAGATCAGCTCCTTCAGTAGTTAGTGCACCTTCCCGGTTCCAGAGGCAGCGTTATGATCGACCCACTTATTTTTGGATCCGGTTAGAGTTCGAGGGCGCCAGCCCTTTTTTCTAAGGAAGAATCTAGCCAGGCAAGGACCCCACTGCCCCGTTGTGATCAGTGTGGTAAGGGCCACTTTGACTAGTGCTTCCAGGGTATGGGGGTGTTATTCTTATGGGCAGCCTGGTCATGTTATACGGGACTGTCCGGCTCAAAAAAGAGGTGGTCCGACATAGCCGACAGGTTCGATCGCAGGTTCTTCTTCTTTTATTCGCCCTCTTGGGCAAGGTTATACTTCAACGCCAACAGGTAGAGGTAGGGGAAGAGGCTAGACCTCTGGGTCAGGCAGTAGTCAGAATCTTATTTATGCACTTATAGGGCGGCAGGATCTTGAGTCGTCCCCGGATGTTGTGACAGGTATTTTATCCATCTGTTCTTATGATGTCTATGCATTGATTGATCCGGGCTCCACACTATCTTATATCACTCCTTATATTGCTGATAAGTTTGGCATTAAGCCCGAATCTTTGTCCATGCCTTTCTTAGTTTCTACTTCTGTCGGGGACCTTGTTATTGCGAACTGAATTTATCGTAAGTGTGTGGTTACAATATGTGGCCGTAAAAGTTTTGTTGATTTAGTAGAATTAGAAATGGTGGATTTCGATGCTATTATGGGTATGGATTGGCTAGCCTCTTGCTATGCCAATGTTGAATGTTGGTCCAAAACTGTGAAACTTCGGTTTCCGGGTGAACCGATTCTTAAATAGCAGGGAAATACTCCAACACCAAAGGTTAGGTTTATTTCCTATCTTAAGGGGTATAAAATGATTTCCAAAGGCTATATTTATCATTTGGTTTGAGTTAGGAGCATTTGGTTTGAGTTAGGAGCACTGAAGCCGAACCACCAACCTTGCAATCCGTTCCTGTAGTAAATGAATTTTAGGATGTATTCCCCAATGAATTACCATGTCTCCCTCCCGAAAGGGAAATTGAATTTGCGATTGATGTGTATCCGGGCACTCAACCCATCTCTATCCCTCCTTATCGTATGTCCTCTGTCGAACTGCGGGAATTAAAGGTGCATTTGCAGGACTTGTTGGATAAGGGCTTTATTAGGCCCAGTACGTCTCCGTGGGGAGCACCAGTATTATTCGTGCGCAAGAAGGATGGCTCACTAAGAATGTGTATTGACTACCGGCAATTGAATAAGGTGACTATCAAGAACAAATATCTATTGCCTAGAATTGATGATTTGTTCGACCAACTACAAGGTGCCAAATGCTTCTCGAAGATTGACTTAAGGTCAGGGTATCATCAACTACGTGTAAAAGGGGAAGACATTCCAAAGACAGCTTTCCGAATAAGATATGGGCATTTTGAATTCTTAGTTATGTCTTTCGGATTGACAAATGCTCCTGCGGCATTTATGGCGCTAATGAACATAGTCTTCTGGCCCTTCTTGGATGTTTTTGTTATAGTATTCATTGACAATGTCTTGGTATATTCTCGTTCAGAAATAGAACATGCTAATCACTTCCGAAAGGTGTTGCAAACACTGCGAGATCAAAGGCTATATGCAAAATTTTCCAAATGTGAATTCTGGCTGACTTCAGTGGCTTTTCTAGGCCATATTATGTCTGATGAGGGTATTAAAGTTGATGATCGGAAGATCTAAGCCGTTAAGAATTGGCCCCAGCCAGCAACAGTTTTAGAAATCCAAAGTTTCTTGGGTCTTGCGGGGTATTATCAGAGATTTGTGGAAGGATTTTCTTTTACAACATCTCCCCTTACAAAATTAACTCAGAAAGGGGCCAAGTTTCAATGGTCAGAAGCGTGTGAGCGAAGTTTCCAGAAATTGAAAGATAAGTTGACATCCACTCCTATTCTCACCTTTCTAGAAGGCACTGAGGGTTACACTGTATACTGTGATATGTCACGCCTGGCCTGGAATGTGTGCTGATGCAAAATGGTAAGGTAATCGCTTATGCCTCACGACAACTACCTTAACATGAGCAAAATTATTCTACCCATGATCTTGAGTTAGCGACAGTGATTCACGCTCTGAAGATATGGCAAAATTACTTATATGGAGTTAATGTTGATATCTATACTGATCATAAAAGCCTTCAATATTTAAGCCTTCAATATATATTCAAGCAAAAGGAATTGAATTTGAGGCAACAAAGATGGCTCGAATTGCTAAAGGATTACGATGCCGAAATTTTATATCACCCCGACAAAGCTAATGTTGTAGTTGATGCTCTAAGTCACAAATCTATGGGCATTCAATTCTATGTGCTAGCAGAAAAATTGGAAATGACTGGAGAACTTTATCGCTTAGCAAATCTGGGAGTTCGCTTACTGGATTCAGAAGATACTGGATTACCTTACAGAATATATCTCAATCGACTCTTGCCTTGGACGTAAAGGTTCAACAGTATGAGGATCCAGTCCTAATCTCTATCAAGGAAGGAGTTCAACAAAATCGGATCTCAGCTTTTGAACTTGACTCAAATGGGGATCTCAAATATCGAGGCCGCCTGTGAGTTCCAAATGTAATCGGGCTTGGGGACAGGATCATGTTAGAATTTCATTTTTCTCGGTATTCAATCCATCCCGGATCCACGAAGATGTACCATGATCTCAAGGGCTTTTATTGGCGGAATGGTATGAAGAAGGATATTGATAACTTTGTAGCTCAATGCCCCACTTGCCAACAAGTAAAGACTGAAAATCAGAAACCCAGTGGCTTATTACAAGAAATGGAAATCCCAGCGTGGAAATGGGAAGTGATTAATATGGATTTTATCACGGGGTTGCTCCGTTCTCATTGCAAATTCAGTTCTATTTGGGCGATCGTTGATAGGTTAACCAAATCAGCCCGTTTCTTCTTTGGTAAGGACCACCTATGCTGCCGAAGACTATGCTAAATTGTATCTTAAGGAGATTGTGCGTCTTCACGGCATTCCGTTGTCCATTATTTCCGACAGAGGGGCTCAATTTACTGCAAAGTTCTGGAAATCTTTTCTGGAAAGTCTTGGTACTCTAGTAAATCTTAGTACGGCTTTCCCTCCGCAGTCAGACGGGCAAGCTGAGCGGATATTCAGACTTTGGAAGATATGCTACGAGCCTGTGTACTGGATTTCCAAGGAAGTTGGGATGATCATTTGCCTCTGATAGAGTTTGCTTATAACAATAGCTACCATGCCAGTATCAAAATGGCTCCGTATGAGGCTTTATATGGCAGAAAGTGTAGGTCTCCTGCCGGTTGGTTTGAAGTCGGAGAAGCGAACTTATTCGGGACAGACTTGTTCATCAGGCTATTGAAAAGGTAAGGCTTATTCAGGAATGGTTACGTACAACTTAGAGTCGTCAGAAATCTTATGTAGATGTACGACGATGAGAATTGGAATTTTAAGTAGGTGATTGGGTGTTTATGAAAATATCACCTATGAAGGGCATGATGCAGTTTGGTAAGAAAGGGAAGCTTAATCTCCAATATATTGGACCTTATAGGATCGTCCGAAGGGTAGGCCAGGTAGCTTATGAATTGGAGCTACCATCAGAACTACAAGTAGTTCATCTAGTTTTCATGTATCTATGCTGAGAAAATGTATTGGAGATCCCTCCGGAGTTGTACTTGTTGATGATACACAAGTTACAAAGAATCTGACATACAAGGAAGAACCAATTGCCATCTTTGACAGACAGGTCCGCAGACTCAGGACCAAGGATGTGGCGTCAGTAAAGGTTCTATGGAGGAGGAAGGACAAGGAAGAGATGACGTGGGAAGCTGAAGTAGAAATAGAGTCCAAGTACCCTCACTTATTCCCTGCTACAGATGATGATGTTCCAGAAGAAACCTTACAAGAGTTCGCTATATCAATGAATAACTTACAAGGTAAAAGTCATATCTCAACTCGTTGAGAGCTAATGTGATGGGAAATGTTATTCTAATTATTGTATGATTTTGTGTTGTTGATTACTGTATCTAGTAGGGCATATAAATTAGACTTGCGGTATACAAGTATTAGTAGTGCTCAAATTATAAGAGAGACTTTACTAAAACTTGTGAAAGCTTGAGATATATAATTGTACCTCAAGTATCCTAACATTCGAGGACGAATGTTTCTGAAGGGGGGAGACTGTTGTACCTCGTAGTTTCGTACGTGAGATTTGTTAGGTATTAGTCGTTTAAATTGTAAACACTGGAGTTATTTTCTAGGATATGCGAGATTGTATGCATCTATCGTATGGTTATGAGGGTTTAAGTTGATGTAATAAGCCATGGAAGGATTGGAAGACAAGTGAATTAAGAGAAATTAAGTTTGTTAGAATTTGAAGAAAAGATGGGGGTAATTTTTGTCCAACTTGGAGAAAGAATATCTTTTAGTATATGAGGAGTTTTGAAGTAAAGGAAAACCATAAATTGAAGTTCAGGAAGTCTAGTTTCCAACACAACAAACCGCTCATCGATACGACATCGGAGTAGAGAATTATGGACGTTACAAGTTAGGCGGGTGGAGCAGGAATTAACCCTACGCGAACGCGACCCTAGGGCCGCGAACGCGAAGAGTAACCCTAAGAAACCCTTCGTGAACGTGACCCAAGGCCGCGAACGCAAAGGGCAAATTTAAGTCGGTTTCCACCGACTTTAACACACTATATAAGGGTTAAAACCCCTCTTTTTTGTCATAATATTTCCCCTAAAAGCTCAGCAACATATGAGAGCATACATACAACACAAAAGTGAGGATTTTGAGTAATTTCAAATGACGGAGTATTAATCGAGGTCCGGGTAACGTGTAGTCACGATTATAGTATTGTCTTGCATTGGAGTTGGCTTGGATTCAAAGTAACTAATGAAGATCTTGCTATTCTAGTAAGGATAAAGTATGAATATCTCTTTATTAACATTGATTTAGGAATATTTACCAGAATGAAAGTTATAGTTTGTTGTGTTGGTGTTGTTGGCTTATGGATAGAAGTTTGAAGAAAGTTTTGGATGGAATTGTACATATTTGTCATGTAGAATCTTGATGATATTGTTTTTGATGTTATTGGTATTGTTAGGAGTTGTTTTGGCATTTGAAGGAAGTAGATAATATAGGGGAAATGCTGCCCAAATTTTTGTAACCCGAATTATCCTTTGATATTTAACGCATCTAAATTGATGTAGGAATATGATAGAAGTATGATTAAAGGTATCTTTCTCGATATATAGGTTCGGGTGAAGGGCAAGCATTGGAGTAAGGGATTCTTTTAGTGGTGGCTCGATGGATAAGGTATGTAAGGTGTTCGTTTCTCTCTTTCCTTGGCACGAATCCAACTAGAGCATGAACGTGAACGTTCCGTAATAAAATCACCCCATTCCTATATTATGTCGCTCAACTCTTAATGTCTTAGTTATTTGATTGATTCTTGGTATATTATCACATTTATCATCATTAAGTTATTTCTTTGGATTCGATTTGAATTTCATAATTTATTCGAAGGTCACCGACCGTATGTCGCTCCGACTGAGTAGTGGCTTTATTTGGGCTCTCATGCATGCTATTTCCATTATGTATATGTGACATAATATATTAATGGATCGAGCCGTATGTTCCTCGGCACTAACATAATATATTTATGGATCGGGCCATACGTTCCTCGGCACTAACACAATATATGTATGGATCGGGTCGTACGTTCCTCAGCAGTAACATATGATATTTATGGATCGGGCCATACGTTCCTTGGCACTAACATAGATGGATCGGGCTGCATGTTCCACAGAACTATATCTATGGATCGGGCTGTACGTTCCATAACACTAACATTTATGGATCGGGTTGCATGTTCCGCAACACTAACACTTATATATATATATATATATATATATATATATATATATATGTGCTTACTTACATAAGATTTTTAAGATTCATGCATTACATATTGTACGTTCTCAGATGATAGGTTGCCTCTACTCTCTTTATATTTTCGTCCTACTTATGTTATTGCTTCCAGCCTTACATACTCAATACTTTTAGCTGTACTGACATCCCATTGCACGGGACACTGCATTTCGTGCTACAGGCTCTGACAGAGTTATTGGAGAGCAACTGCAGTTGGACTTCCAGCTTCAGTGGTGTCAGCAAGTGCCAGTACTCCGAACTTGCTATCTTTTGGTACTTTTAAGTTAATGTAATATATGTTTGTATGTACATTCTTAGAGGCTCATAGACATAGTAGGGTATGTCGATACTATGTATAGTCTTGTCGGCCTTGTCTAGGTTGTGATATTTTCCTGTAAGCCTTGTCGGCTTTATGATACTCGTGATATTGTAGCGACCTTGTCGGTTCGCATATGTACATATATCTTTGGATTATTGAATATTTCGTCTTTGGGCCTTTCTACGTGCAGATGTTCTGTGAGTTATAGTATATGGTATTCAAGGTAATCGTTAAGTCCAGTGGTTCCCGACCTATGAGTCGGAGCTTGTCATACTCCTCGTTGGGGGTGTGACATTTCGGGATCAAGTGAACTAAAGAAATTAAGTTTGTCTAAACTCAGGAAAAATTAGGCAGAATTTGGGCCAAACTTTTGGCAGGTATATCTCCTAGTATATAAGGAGTTATGGAAAACATAACATATCTAAATTCAAGTTCAGAGAGTTTTGTTTCCAATGCAACTGACAGTTCGCAAACTGAGAAGTATGGTGCCATGTACAGCCCGTACAAAAAGTACAGTCCATTGCAACTGACAGTTTGCAACTGACAGTTCGCCAATCTGAGAAGTACATTGTGGGCGTAAAAGTGAGGCGGTGGACACTCCAAGTTTTATATATTTCGGTTCCCTTCTTTTTAATTCATTTCCTTCATCTCTCCAGATCCTAGACACCCCTAAAACCCCTCCCAAACATATTCAACTATTTCCCAAGTGAAATCAAAGGTTTAAAGTGGGATTCAAGTGCTAAATATACCGGATTGCTTATCGGATCCTAGTTCCTCTTCTTGTGGATGTTTTGGAAGGTGCTTCATGGTGAAGCAACCTCTGTGATGGGGCATTCTTGAGTTCTTGAGGTAAGGGTTCACTTTATTTCCATGTTTATGAGTTTGTTTGATGATTATACAAAGTATTGAAAGGACAAAGTTGGAGGGAAATGTCCAAATATGATCTTGAGTTTATGTAGGCTTGTAATCTATTTTGAGCCATGTTATTAATGTATTATTGAGCTAAATTCTTGTTGTTTGGATAGTAGTTGATGTTGAGGTTGTTATACTTGATAAATTTAGAAGAAGGAGATATATAAGTATTGTATACGAAACGCATATTGGGCCGTTTTATTGTATATCTTTAAATGTTGATTGATTTGAGTTGAAGAGGATTATAGGATGATATTGTTGTTATTGTTGGTTGCTGGATGTGTTGTGGTGATTAGGAGAAATAGGAAATGCTGTCCGTTTCGTTTTAGAATCGATTTGTCATTTGATATGCATGATATACTAGCGTTATCTAAGTTCATATACGTATTCCCTTGTTATAGGATTTGCGTAAGCGTTGCGATGAGTTCGTTGTATGTTCATATTGGCTTTCTTGGTATGATCCGTAGATAGTAAGCGCTCATCGAATCTTAAAGAAAGAGAACTATTGTTTAGAGTTGTCATAGAGGTGTAATGCTTCTAGATGTGGTACTGTATCATCTGAGGGATTTCTATCCGCTCCTTAGTTCACTGTTAGTAGAAGAGTTAGAAAGAGATATGTTGACGTCTTCATATATTTCAGTTTACACTTGATATACAACATAATATACATATATTTTTCTTCAACCGGGCCACTTGGTCAGTGAGACATTTTCTTTAGCCTGGCCACTTGGTCAGTGAGACATTATTGCCTGGCCAACGAGTCAGTGAGACATTATTGCCTGGCCTACGGGTCAGTGAGACAGATTTTCTAGGCCTACGGGTTAGTGAGATAGATTTTCCTGGCTGACGGGTAAGTGAGACAGATTGCCTGGCCTTATGGTCAGTGAGATTTTACAATCGCCTGGCCACTTGGTCAGTGAGATATATGATATTGCATTTCTTATCAGACAGGTCAGGTGAGGTATTCAGGGCATTTTTTGGCCTCCAGTTATTATGTTTTGAGTTCAATTTCAGTTTCAGTTATCTATTGCCTTACATACTCGGTATATTGTTTCGCACTACCGTCCCTTTTGCCGGGGGAACTGCATTCATGCCTGGAGGTACAGATAGACAGACTGACAAACCTCCCCAGTAGACATGATCCGATGTCAGCAGATTGGTGAGCTCCCTTTGTTCGGAGTTACCGGGTCTTTTGGAATCTTTTTTTGGAGCTTACAGACTTGATGGGTAGGCCGGGCCCCTGCCCCGACCCTGATACAATTACATTCTTCCTTAGAAGATTGTAGACGAGTCCTATATATAGTATGTCAGTGTGGTAACCTTACTGGTCTTGTATATGTTTATTTTGACATTATCGTTTGGGTACGTTCATAGCAGCCTCGTCGGATTGCTCAGCTATATATATATATATATATATATATATACATATATATATGCTACCGGTGGGTGCGCCCGCTCAGATGAGATAGCTAGTCTTGATGTATATATAGAGTACAGCCTTTTCTACTTGTTGGTATTGCCTGTTTGCAGGTAGTCCCTGATGGCCTAAGTTGAGGGTTACCCCTCCAAAGTTACAGATTCAGAGTAGTTCGCTCGGGCCGAGTATGGCACCGGGTGCCGGCCATGCCTCTTCAGATTTCGGGCGTGATAAGTCCTGAGGTCCAGATATGACCATAAAGGTCAGTTTAGCCAGAAATTGAGTTTTAGAGCACCAGGCTCTCATTCACAGGCCTGTGTGGGCCACAGAGGTTTTCAGAATGCTGTGTGCGATAAGTGTGGTAAGAGACACCAAAGGATGTGTTGGTTGGGTATAGATGTATGTTTCGGGTGTGGCCAGTAGGATCACTATCTGAGGGATTGCCTATCAAAGGAAATAGGGTACTAGAGGTAATGTGGCTCAGTCCACAAATCTAGTAGCTCCCGGTAATTCACAAGCCCAAGTCAGGAGTAATGCAACTAAGTTTCGTAAGACAGACCTCCGTCAGAACATCTTGTGTGCTTTAGCAGGTCGTCAGGACTCAGAGTCATCCCCAGATGTTGCCACAGGTGTGATGATGGTAAATATAATGTACGAGTCCACGGGGCAACATGTTATGATTTTAGCCACAACAGGCATAAATTTATTACCATGATTTTGAACATAAAAGAGCCTAAGGGCGTGAGAACAGATGTGTAGTTTTCGTACGACCCATGCGCATGAATAAAAAGATGGTTTATGAGATGAGAACCATGAGCATATGATATCAAATTTTTGAGAATAATCTTTAGTTTGTTTAAGTTTAGTAAGATCAGAACCAGAGGGTACGATGTTAGTAAGTTACTACGAGAAAGAAATATTATTAAGAGATAAAAAAGTGTGACAGTTCCCTCCTTAGGTTATGGGAGTAAGTGTCTACCCCGGATGTGTATCGTCTGATATGATTTTGAAGTGTATAGAAAGTTCGAGGTCAGGTATTTCAATCTTTTATTTAAGAGATACGTAATTTCCCTAAGCGTGATCCATGTCTATAGTTTAGAAAAGATGGTATAGAACTGTAGAATAGGGTCGGATGATGAGCGAAGTTATAGATTACCTTATGCTTCACTTTAGTTATTCAGAGCAGAATAAGAGAACATGATGCTAGCAGTTATTAGTAGAAGAGTAGTAAGTAAGTTTTGAGTAGATACATTGAATAAGGAATTTTAGCAAGAATAGTAAGTAAGTTTTGAGTAGATACAGTGAATAAGCAATTTCAGCAGAGCTAGTAGTGGTACGGTTTGATTTCCTTAGTCAGGGTAAAACTAGTGAGTGGGTACTAGTTTGACTACATCGAATGTGTGTTGGAACGCAACTAGTTTAAGTTAAACCTGTAGTATAGTGACAGTGCAAGAAGAAAATCAATTAGGGACTAAGATAGCAAACTACAGAAGAACGGTCTTTAAGAGTTATCAGAAAGGGGTTTTTCCTAAGAATGACAGTGTGAGAAAAGTTAAGTCGTTTAGACATAATATGCCATTTATGAATACGTTAGCACCCCATTCATTTTAGTTATTCGATTTTTTTTTCGAGTAAGGAAGATTGCTCTGCAGTGAGTCAAAATATGAGTCAGCAGTAACGAAGAGTATGAAGAGTTTCAGAAGGTAATAAGAAAAATCCACAGTATTACACCTTAACCTTTGGTCTAAGGAAGAGATGTGTAAATTCCCAGTAAGTCTAGTTGGATGTTTGAAACCGAAGGGTTAGCACAAGATATGACAAACCTCTGTCCAGTAATGAGGGGGTAATGAGATAGTCTACATAAGGAATGCAACTCGCCTGCATAAGAAATATGAAATGACTAGAATGGCCATCCATCGACTTGTGTCAAACTTAGTTATTGTCGATTAGGAGATCACAAAAAATCTATGAGATCCTGCAAGTTATGTATTATGAGGATGGTGCCATTGCACGACTCTAATTTTTAGGTTGGTGGTAAAAGACTTTAGCGCACAATAATAGTATGATTATTTTTAGGAAGTACCTCAAAAGAGATCAAGGATGGGAAGTTCAACTCATGTTAAGGTAGACTAGAGAATTAAGGTGAGGGAATTTCACCCTCTTAGCAAATATTGGAGTCCAACTTTTGGGCTCAGAAGATGGTGGAGTTGTTGTTCAGAATAGGGCTTATTCCTCTTTAGTAGCCGAGGTGAAAGAGAAATAGTTTAATGATCCCTACTTATTGCAATTGAAAGAGGGGATTCACAAGCATAAGACAACGACTTTCAAACAAGGGGGAGATAATGGTCATTTAAGGTACCAAGGCAGATTATGTGTCCCATATGTGGTGGGACTTAGAGAAATGATCATATCGAAAGCACACAGTTTTAGGTAATCTATTCATCCAGGTTCCACAAAGATGTATCATGATCTCAAAGAGATTTATTGGCGGGACGACATGAAAAAGAACGTAGCAAATTTTGTGGCCAAGTGTCCAAACTGCCAGCAGGTAAAATCTGATCACCAGAGGCCTGGTGGTTTTGCTCAAAATATAAATATTCCCATGTGGAAGTGGGAGATGATTAACATGGACTTTATAATAGGTTTACCTCACTCATTTCGAAAACAAGATTCGATTAGGGTGATTGTGGATCGACTTATTAAGTCAGTGCAATTTTTGCCAGTACGGACCACCGATTTAGCAGAAGATTACGCCAAGTTGTATATTCAGAAAATCGTCAAATTGCATGGGACTCCAGTGTCCATCATTTCAGACCGTGATGCTCAGTTCACAACAAAATTTTGGAAATCCTTTCAGAAAGGGTTAGGCACAAGGGTGAATCTCAATACAAATTTCCATCCTCAGATAGATGATCAGGCAAAACGCACCATTTAGACTCTTGAGGATATGTGTCCTAGATTTTAAAGGTAATTGGGATGATCACTTACCTTTCATTGGATTTTCCTATAATGACAGCTATCACTCAAGTATCAAGATGGCACCGTTTGAAGCTCTGCATGAGCGAAAGAGTAGGTCGCCAATTGGTTGGTATAAAGTTGGCGAAGTAGAATTGTTGGGCCTAGATTTGGTCCATCAGGTCATGGAAAAAGTCAAGTTGATTCAAGAACGGTTGAAAACAACTCAGAGTCACCAAAAGTCCTATTCGGGCATACGAGACTTGGAGTTTCAGGTCGAGGATTGCGTATTTTTGAATGTTTCTCCAATGAAAGGTGTTATGAGATTTGGGAAGAAAGGAAACTTAGTCCCAGATATATTGGCCATACAGAATTCTGTGAAGGATTGGTCTTCTAAGTTATAGCTCGAGTTATTGCAGGATTTGGTTTCCGTGCACCCAGTTTTCATGTATCCATGCTGAAGAAGTGTGTGGGAGACCCATCCTTGATTGTTCCCGTTGATACAATCATAATTAAAGATATCCTAGCTTATGAGGATATTCTTGTGGCTACTCTTGATCGTCAGGTTCACAAGTTGAGAACTAAGGAAGTTGCCTCGGTGAAGGTGCTATAGAGAAATCAGAAATTTGAAGAGGTTGCATGGGAAGAAGAAGAGCACATAAAGTCCAAGTATCTGCAACTATTTGAAGAGCAAGCAGAAAATGTTAAAGGTAGTTGACCTTACATTCAGACCTTTTATTATAGCATTTTCCTTTTCAACATTTAGTTAGTTCGGGGTCATTCATTTTAGTCAATCCGATTTTTTAATTCAAAA